>NC_133334.1:23912779-24135279 GCF_042186555.1 Aquarana catesbeiana
TTTTTTTGGGGGGGGTGGGGAACTCAGCAGGGGGGAGGGGCCAAAGTGGCGGCGTGGGACCCCAGAAGAGGAGAATCGGAGATGCTCTGTGCAAATCCATTACACAAAGCAGGTAAGTATAACATTTTTGTTATTTTTAATGAAGAAAAAAAAAACTGACTTTAGTATCACTTTAACCACATGCCGTCCAGCCGTCGTTATTCTACTGCGGCAGGTCGGCTCTTTCCCCGCGAATCGCCGTAGGTGCACGTCGGCTTCTTTAAGAGCCATAACAGGACCCGATGCGCGTGGCCGGCGGCCACCATGATCGCAGGAAAGAGAGCTAGAACGGGGATCTGTCAATGTAAACAGACAGATCGCCATTTTAATCTAGTGATTAGGAACAGCGATCTCTCTCCTCCTCCAGTCAATCCCCCCCCCCCCCACAGTTAGAAACACCTCCCAGGGAACACCTTTAACCCCTTGATCGCCCCCTAGTGTTAACCCCTTCCCTGCCAGTGACATTTACACAGTAATCAGTACATTTTTATAGCACTGATTGCTGTATAAATGCCAATGGTCCCAAAAAAGTGTCCGATCTGTCCGCCGCAATATTGCAGTCCCGCATAAAATCTCAGATCGCCGCTATTACTAGTAAATATTAAAAAAAAAGGCCATAAAAGTGCCATAAATCTATTCCCTATTTTGTAGACGCTATAACTTTTGCGCATACCAATACAATATATGCTTATTGCGATATTTTTGGTAAATAAGCATATATTGTATTGGTTTGCGCAAAAGTTATAGCGTCTACAAAATAGGGAATAGATTTATGGCACTTTTATGGTCTTTTTTTTTTTTTTTTTTTACCAAAAATATGTAGAAGAATACATATTGGACTAAACTGATGAAGAAATTAGTTTTTTTTTTTACTTTTTTTTGGGGGGGATATTTATTATAGAAAAAAATTTTAAAAATAATGTTTTTTTTTTTTTTTTTTCTAAATTGCCGCTCTTTTTTTGTTTATAGCGCAAAAAATAAAAACCGCAGAGGTGATCAAATACCACCAGAAGAAAGCTCTATTTGTGGGGAAAAAAAGGACTTAGATTTTGTTTGGGTGCAACGTCATACGACCGCGCAATTGCCAGTTAAAGCGACGCAGTGCGGTATCGCCAAAAAAAAAGGCCTGGTCATTAAGGGGTGAAAATCTTCCGGTCTGTAAGCGTTGAAGGTAAAAAATGTTTAGGCTTTAGAACCATTTTAATAAAGACTTTGTGAGGAGAGGGAATGTCGGATTTGCTCTGGGGGGGGGGCTTTGTTGGGGTATTGCAGTGTTCATCGCTGGGAATGATGAATGTCTCTCCTCTTATTAATAAGGAGCAGGTGTTCCTCATTATTTGGGCTCAGCGGTGCAGTATACAGGTGTGTGCAGAGAGGAGATCGGGGGGAAGTCTGGATGACAGCGATGTCAAACCGTTCAGATCAGCAGCAATCAGTAATGAGCAGGATGGATGACTAGCGGCAGCGCAGGTGCCTGGCTCGTATCTATCCAGGCTGTCATGGCACTGCATGCCCTGCCAGCCTTAATGAAGTGGCAGAGGATTGTGGGAGAAAACCACGAGGGCCCGTTCAGACGTGTCAGTGTGTGTGCTCCCTGTCCATGGCACACTGGCTCTATGTGCAGGGCATTGTGGTGGCATTTATTGTGAATTGCTACGGTAGAGCCCGGCACCATGCAGATCACCCACCTGCTTTATGGGGTGCCACATTGTCATTGTGAATGGCCCGCCACTGCACCACAGCTAGTAAAAAACTTGCATGGCCCATTTTTTTTTTAAACGGGTAGGTATTGGTGTGGCACTGAGAGTTGGGACACTCAAGAGTGGTAATTGGGGGAGTGGAACAGCAGCCGTGTGTAGAAGCTCCCATTGGGTGCTATGGAAAAGCAGCCATGATGGACATGATGGTATAGACGTGGAGGGCAAGAAACAAGATCCTTAAAGGGTAACTCCACTTTTGTAGTGTAGCAAGATCCCAGGCCTCCTTTAGTCTAATGAGAACTGCCAGGGACAGCTGACATCCTTTTGTGTAGAGTGGGTTACAAGGCATAGTGGGTGTAATGCAAGATGGATTCATGGGTGCCAGACACTTCTTGAATGCAAAGAGATTTATTTCTCTTGAATGGAACTGTGGGAGAGAGGGTTAGGGCCAGGACACTCTTTAGTAGTTGCAATGTTAATTGGCAGACTCCGAGACTTCTACAGGTAGGCAGGGAAAGGCATCCAGCGGGACACCACATCTGAACGTGTGTAGGTGTGCTGTCTCCTATGGCAACAGTCCGATAACAGTTTCTAACACAAGCTGTAACGAACTCCTTTACTTCCTCTACAGTCACTTCTTGTAGATTCTCAGCCCACTGAGCTCCCGGTCTTTCTCGCTAGACTTGCCGGTTCACTGTCACTGAATCCCGTGAGCTCCTCCAATCAGGTTACTCAGTATCTTCCTCAAGCGTCACCCCCCCCCCCCCCCCCCCCCGGGTCCCTGGCTTGGCACCTGCTGAAGGTTCCAGATTCTTCACCGTCCCCGGTTGGTGAGAACATTGCTCCGGTACTTGCTTCAGCTACTTACGATGGTCCCTGGTAACAAGGTGGATGGTAATAAGGCTGGTCCTTTACTGGCGACAGCTTCCCCTCTACCTCCGACCACCACAGAACCGTCACCCCTCTTCCTCCGGCCGGCAGAACCGTCACTTCTGGTTGGACTGCAAGCCACAATCCCAACCCTACGCTGCTCTCTGGCTTGTGGATAGGCCCTCAGCCAGATGTCCCCGGGATAGGCTCACACTCCAGCCTAGCAGCACAACACACGTCCACCCAGACAGCCGTCCAGGCGGCACAGAACTCCGATCACCTGACTCCACCCGAATATATAGCCTCTCCCAGCACGCCAAGGGGTTTAAGAAAACTCTTGCCTATTGGCTGAGATACCCCATATACTCCTAATCTGTCCTTGCGTTGCCCTTGTCTTATCTAGTGTCCACCCAGATACCCGGCCACCGAGCGACAGAAGAGAGAAGTGCAGCAATTCCAGACTTGGGCCTCATTCGCACGAGGCGGATCCGCTCAGCTCCGTCCGCCGGCTCAGCAGGACATCTCTCCATTCATCTCCGCTGAGCCGGCGGATGACAGGTCCGTCTCTGCTCACTGAGCGGGGAGGGGCCTGTCAAAGCGCCGCCGATTCCGATGGAGGATGTCCGTTTTCATCAGATCTCATCCTCCAGGAAGGATGCGAACGTATCGTCATAAGTCTGATTTTATCCGATGTCAACAGACATGGTAACCGCTGACATCCGTCGCTCCATAGACCTGCATGGATCGCCCGTTCAGGTCCTTCTAAAAAACTGACAGGTGGACCTGAACGGTCCGTTCGTGTGAAAGGGGCCTTAGGGTGAAATCAAATGATCCCTCACAATTGGCTGGTGGTACTTGTAGTCTATTCATTTACAGGAGACTGTGAGTGAACGATGTGGCTGTGTGGGCAGAGCCCTGCATGTTTTGCAAATTGTGACTGCGGGTGCAGGGAGAGGATTCCCCGCCCACTGTCACGGGGAGGGGGGGGCAGGGGCGAAGGTGCAGATGCTGGAACATCCTCTGTGTTCCAAAGGTGAACTTATCCTCTAATACAGGGGTCTCCAAACTTTCTATACAAGGGGCAGGTTTATTGTGCTTCAGACTTTAGGGTGGCTGGGCTGTGACCATTGGGAGAAGAAAATGTGCTGGGATCAGTGGGAGTAAACAATGTCAGTGGGAAAATTGGTGCCCCATCATTTGTGTCGTTGGGAGGAATAGTGCCCCATCTTTGATATCAGTGGGAGGAATAGCACCCCATTGTTGGTGTCCCTGGGAGGAATAGTGCCCAATCCTTGGTGTCAGTGGGAGGAATAGTGCCCCATTGTTGGTGTCAGTAGGAGCAATAGTGCCCCATCGTTGGTGTCAGTAGGAGGAATAGTGCCCCATCGTTGGTGTCAGTAGGAGGAATAATGCCCCATCTTTGGTGTCAGTGGGAGTAATAGTGCCCCATCAGTGTCAGTGGGAGTAATAGTGCCCCATCGTTGGTGTCAGTGGGAGGAATAGTGCCTCATTGTTGGTGTCAGTGGGAGGAATAGTGCCCCATCGTTGGTGTCAGTGGGAGGAATAGTGCCCCATCATTGGTGTCAGTGGGAGGAATAGTGCCCCATCGTTGGTGTCAGTGGGAGGAATAGTGCCCCATCATTGGTGTCAGTGGGAGGAATAGTGCCCCATCGTTGGTGTCAGTGGGAGGAATAGTGCCCCATCATTGGTGTCAGTGGGAGGAATAGTGCCCCATCTTTAATGTCAGTGGGAGGAATAGTGCCCCGTCTTTGGTGTCATTGGGAGGAATAGTGCCCCATCGTTGGTGTCAGTGGGTCAGATGTGGAATTTCCTAATGTGAACGGGGTAATATATCTTGAAAGAGAATTAAAAAAAATAAATAAATAAAATAAAAATAAAAAAAAAATAAAAAGGTCACAGTTCCCCTTTAAGGCCGTCTCTGTTTTTCAGGAATGGGGCTTCCTTTGTTACTTTGTAGCAGAATATGGAACATTAGTGCTTTCTGTGAATACTTAGTAACCATGACGACGGACACCTCAGCTCCATTAGGCTTCACACTTTTAGCCGACCGTCTTCTCAAGGTTGTTTTTTTTCTTCTTCTCCAGTTTTTGAAAGTGAACAATACGATTGTTCCGTCTGGTACAGGAACGCCGCTAAAAGCCTCTCTTCCCCAGAGCGCGGCTCATCGCTCATCGCTCATCGCTCGCATCAACACTCGCCGCCGGGCGCCCCACTTGATTGGTACTTTGCGGCTGTAAATATTTGCGAGGGATATATTCATACAATGATGCAGGTTATAGCCCTCGTTACCCGGGCATTAGACAACTTCCAGGGTTTTATACCTTTTTTTTTTTTTTTCTTATTTAATTTTTTTATTTTTAAGTGTTATATAAGAAACTAATATTTTTTACAAATGTAAAAAAAAACAAACATATTCAGTAAATCTCTGCAATACACAGACATCTGTATGTTTATCCTGAAAAATGACTGAGAACCTTCAAGAAGTTGTTATTATTGTTATTATTGTTATTATTATTATTATTATTATTACAGGTACTTATAGCACTTCCGCCTAGCAACACTAAGGTTGTTGGTTCGAACCCCAACCGTGGCACCACCTACCTGGGGTTTGCAGGGTCTGATGTGAATGTACATTATATATGCAAAGCGCTACGTAAATTGACGGCGCTATATAAGTATCAGAAATAAATAAATACATATACACAGCTCTTTACAATTACCGTATACTCTTCATTCACATCAGTCCCTTGCCCTCAAGGAGCTTACAATCTAAGGTCCCTAACTCACATTCATACATACGAGACAAGGAACCAATAACCACTTGACTTCTGGAAGATTTTACCCTCTTTCATGACCAGGACATTTCTGTAATTTTCTTTCTTTTTTTTTTTTCACATTTTTTTTTTTTTTTTCACAAATAGAGCTTTCTTTTGGTGATGTTTGATAACCTCTGCATTTTTTTTTTTCTTTTTTGCGCTAAAATTAAAATTATGAAAAAAAATATATATTTTTTTTTACTTTCTGCTATTAAGCATATCCAATAAAAAAAAATGTAAAAATAAAATTTCTTCATAAATTTAGGCCAAAATGTATTCTGCTACATGTTTTTGATTAAAAAAAAAAAAATCTTAATAAGTGTATTGATTGGTTTACGTGAAAGTTATCGCGCCTACAAACTGTGGGATATGCAGTATACTGGAATTTTTATTTATTTATTTATTTATTTATTTTATTTTTTTTTTCAATTCTGTATTTATTTCAACAATTTTTATGCTTATAGACAAAAACAATTTTAGTTGCATGCGTATAAAAGAGTATATCTTAACACAAACAATTCTATTTTCAATGGAGATATATATATATGGCCATTATTTAAACAAGGAAGAAAAAAAAAAAAAAAGAGAAGAAAAAAAAAAAAGAGAAGAAAAAAAAAAAGAGGTATCCCCCCCCCCCCAATATATCCATTCTACCGTTGATGTAAATTTTTCCCCCCTTCGTGTCTCACTTATACACAGGTATGTTTTACCAGGGAAGGCGATAGTTTTTTTTTTTATACTAGCAATGGTGGTGATCACCGACTTTTATAGTAGGACTGTGATAGGGCAGTGAGAAATCTGACACTAACTGTCACTGACATCTCCAGTAATACTAATACAATGATCAGTGATAATACTATACACTGTCACTGTACTAATGATGCTGGCTGGGAAGGGGTTAACATTTAGGGGTGATCAAAGGGTTAACTGTGTGTTTTAACCAGTCTAATGTGTGTACTGAGTGCTGTTTTTACAAAGCTACATGACTTAACAGGGAGAAAAAAAAAAAAAAAAAAGCTAGGTCGCTGCTCCTCCGTAGAGAGATTCTCCTCGGCCAATCCAGCAGACCCTGGCCATTAATCATTGGCCGGGGCCTGCTCATCGGCTTGTGCTGTAGTGAATTACAGCACATTCAGGGTGGCCGTCTCGTGTGCGTGCGCCCCCTACTCAGGAATGACGGATCACATATATACAGTATCTCACAAAAGTAAGTACACCCCTCACATTTTTGTAAATCTTTTCTTCTATCTTTTCATGTGACAACACTGAAGAGATGACACTTTGCTACAATGTAAAGTAGTGAGTGTACAGCTTGTATAACAGTGTAAATTTGCTGTCCTCTCAAAATAACTCAACACACAGCCATTAATGTCTAAACCGCTGGCAACAAAAGTGAGTACACCCCTAAGTGAAAATGTCCAAATTGGGCCCAATTAGCTATTTTCCCTCTTCCCCGGGGTCATGTGACTCGTTAGTGTTACAAGGTCTCAGGTGTGAATGGGGAGCAGGTGTGTTACATTTGGTTTTATCGCTCTCACTCTCTCATACTGGTCACTGGAAGTTCAACATGGCACCTCATGGCAAAGAACTCTCTGAGGATCTGAAAAATAAGAATTGTTGCTCTACATAAAGATGGCCTAGGCTATAAGAAGATTGCCAAGACCCTGAAACTGAGCTGCAGCACGGTGGCCAAGACCAGACAGCGGTATAACAGGACAGGTTCCACTCAGAAGAGGCCTCGCCATGGTCCACCAAAGAAGTTGAGGTCACGTGCTCAGCGTCATATCCAGAGGTTGTCTTTGGGAAATAGATGTATGAGTGCTGCCAGCATTGCTGCAGAGGTTGAAGGGGTGGGGGGGTCAGCCTGTCAGTGCTCAGACCATACGCCGCACACTGCATCAAATTGGTCTGCATGGCTGTCGTCCCAGAAGGAAGTCTCTTCTAAAGATGATGCACAAGAAAGCCCGCAAACAGTTTCCTGAAGACAAGCAGACTAAGGACATGGATTACTGGAACCATGTCTTGTGGTCTGATGAGACCAAGATAAACTTATTTGGTTCAGATGGTGACAAGCGTGTGTGGGGGGGCAACCAGGTGAGGAGTACAAAGACAAGTGTGTCTTGTCTACAGTCAAGCATGGTGGTGGGAGTGTCCTGGTCTGGGGCTACATGAGTGCTGCCGGCACTGGGGAGCTACAGATCATTGAGGGAACCATGAATGCCAACATGTACTGTGACATACTGAAGCATTGCATGATCCCCTCCCTTCGGAGACTGGGCCGCAGGGCAGTATTCCAACATGATAACGACCCCAAACACACCTCCAAGATGACCACTGCCTTGCTAAAGAAGCTGAGGGTAAAGGTGATGGACTGGCCAAGCATATCTCCAGACCTAAACCCTATTGAGCATCTGTGGGACATCCTCAAACAGAAGGTGGAGGAGAGCAAGGTCTCTAACATCCACCAGCTCAGTGATGTCATCACGGAGGAGTGGAAGAGGACTCCAGTGACAACCTGTGAAGCTCTGGTGACCTCCATGCCCAAGAGGGTTAAGGCAGTGCTGGAAAATAATGGTGGCCACACAAAATATTGACACTTTGGGCCCAATTTGGACATTTTCACTTAGGGGTGTACTCACTTTTGTTGCCAGCGGTTTAGACATTAATGGCTGTGTGTTGAGTTATTTTGAGGGGACATCAAATTTACACTGTTCTACAAGCTGTACACTCACTACTTTACATTGTAGACAAGTGTCATTTCTTCAGTGTTGTCACATTAAAAGATGGAAAAATGTGAGGGGTGCACTCAGTTTTGTGAGATACTGTACACTATCTTGCCAAAAGTATTGGGACGCACATGAACTTTAATGGCATCCCAGTCTTACTCCATAGGGTTCAATATTTGCAGCTATAACAGCTTCAACTCTTCTGGGAAGGCCGTCCACAAGGTTTAGGAGTGTGTCTATGGGAATGTTTGACCATTCTTCCAGAAGCGCATTTGTACGGTCAGGCACTGATGTTGGATGAGAAGGCCTGGTTCGCAGTCTCTGCTCTAATTTATCCCAAAGGCGTTCTATCGGGTTGAGGTCAGGACTCTGTGCAGGCCAGTCATGTTCCTCCACCCCAAACTTGTGTCTTTATGGACCTTGCTTTGCGCACTGGTGTACAGTCATGTTGGAACAGGAAGGGGCCGTCCCCAAACGGTTCCCAAGAAAGTTGGAAGCATGAAATTGTCCAAAATGTCTTGGTATGCTGATGCCTTAAGAGTTCCTTTCACTGGAACAAAGGGGCCAAGCCCAACCCCTGAAAAACAACCCCACACCATAATCCCCCCTCCACCAAATGATTTGGACCAGTGCACAAAGCAAACTCCATAAAGATATGGATGAGCTAATTTGGGGTGGAGGAACTGGACTGGCCTGCACAGAGTCCTGACCTCAACCCGATAGAACACCTTTGGGATGAATTAGAGCAGAGACTGCAAGCCAGGCCTTCTCGTCCAACATCAGTGCCTGACCTCACAAATGCTCTTCTGGAAGAATGGTCAAACATTCCTATAGACACACTCCTAAACCTTGTGGACGGCCTTCCCAGAAGAGTTGAAGCTGTTATAGCTGCAAAGGGCGGGCCAACTCAATATTGAACCCTACGGACTAATGCTGGCCATACACTATACGAAAAATTGGCCGAAAAATCTTCATATAGACACTTCGTTCGTTTTTCGGCAAGTTAATGGGCACAAATCGATAATCGTTTGTGACGTTTTTGTGGGAAAAAAAAACGAACGGGAAGTTTGGAAAATTTCTGCCGAACGTACGATAAATTGCAAGGTTAATGTGTTTCCTGTCCGAACTGTCTGCACTAGGTATATGTAAAAAAACAAACAAAAAATTATTTATTCATGTCCACTGAACAATTTATCGGTCATTATATGATGGCACGATCGTTTGCGGTCACGGTCGAACGTTCGTTTTTCGAAAATGGGTTCGGACGATTTTCTGTATAGTGTATGGCCAGCATTAGACTGGGATGCCATTAAAGTTCATGTGGGTGTAAAGGCGGGCGTCCCAATACTTTTGGTAATATGGTGTATGTGTGATTTCCATGGTAATGCATGGAAGCGTAACGGCAGATACAGGGGAAATATCACTAGTATGAATGGGGCCTTCGCATTATCAGCCTGGAAGTGATGTTATTAGCAGCATCTCTGGGTAAGAAACTCTGCAACAGGATCACCAAGAACAAAAACAAATGAAACCATTCATGTGCGTGAAAAAGACAGGCGTCCCAATACTTTTGACAATATAGTATATATCTGTGATCCAATGCAGCGAGGCCGCACTGTAGCAATAAAGCTACATGTGGCGGCCTGAAAGTAGTCAATGTCTCCCCAAGGGCGGGTAGCAGACATGCATCTGTCATGGGACAAAACGCACTACAAGCACGACAAAACGCACACTGAAAAAAAACACCCGACGTCCTGGGCCTGAAAAGGTTCTGGAGTTAGTTTTTGCCATATGTCCTGCACTCACTTGAATGGGGCTGCCCTAGGCCTGACACATGTTAACGCAAAAAAAAAAAAACGTGCGCAGGAACTTGAGTTCCCACTATGCTCAGGTGTGAATGCATCCTATTGCTTCCTTCGAGGGCCTGCCTGACACCCTCTGAAAAGTAACCCACATCAGATCACTTTTCAGAGGGGGTGGCAATGGCTGGCGTACATGTGAACGAGCCCTTACAGAGATACAGCAAATAAAATAGCTTGCCTCCTCCTCTTTTTTTTTTTTTTTTTAAAAAAAAGCAAACAGCCGATCGTCTTTGTTGATATTCATAATGTAACGCCGTCCCGAAAAAATCCACGTTTCAGCTTCATGACAGATTGACACGATTGGGCTGTGTGTGCCGAGATGATTAAGAGGTTTAACAAGCCGTGCCGCGCCGCACACTCGCACAACGCCGCTCGCAGCAGAACAATAGACGGAAGGAGAGCAAAAAAAAAATCGCGGAGTTGGACAGGACTTGGCGGCTCAGATTGAGGGAGATGAGTAAATTCATAAATATTAATAGGAGGGAGAGATGAGGAACAACAAACTGGCGCAGCAATCAGACATTTGTCTTCTAGAAGGGTTCCAGGCTGTGATCTGTGCTGAAAGAGAGAAGAGAGAAGAGAGAAGAGAGCGCTCACTACAGAACGTCTAATAACACTCAGCACAGCCTGACAGCAAGGCTTAAAGCTCAACTCCGCACACAGCTAACTCTCTTTTATGTATATTCCTCAGTAGCCACACAGGATATAAATCCACCCTGTGTTCACCAAACAGCCTTTGCAAATCCGCATGTTATCTTGTAAAAGTAGCTATGACATCACTGTGCTGGACATTGCCTATGCAGAGGGCAGAGCTGTGGGAGGGGCCCAGCAGGGCTCCACCCATTACAATAAAAGTACAGGAGGGGGGTATAGAGTTAGCGCTGCATTGTGGCTAATAACCTCTAGTTTTCTGGGAAGACTTTCCAATAGATTTAGAGGATGTCTGGGGGGAGTTGGTGCCCGTTTTTGAGGTCAGGTGCTGATGTTGGATGAGAAGACCTTTGCAATTCCCAGTCATTCTAAAAGTGCTAGGAGGGTAAGGTTTAACATTCATCCCCCCTCTCCCGGGGATAGTCCCTAAGAATCCGGTGTCCCCGGGATCCCGACTCTGTCACTCACAGCAAGATCGTGGCTTGTGCATCGTCCCCAGGAACTGGGTAGTGTTAAACTTTGCACTGCGTAGGCTGCCACTCGTCACACCGAACAAGCGTCAGTTCAAAAATGGCACCGCTAGAGTGCCGTGCATGGCGATTCATGCTGCCAATCACAAACCACTGTAATCATGCCTTTTTTATATTGACGATTGCTCAGCGTGATAAATTGGAACCTGCGCACTGCAACGTTCAAACCGCACTACCCGGCTCCCGGGGACAATGCTGGACCTTGGGGATGACTGACACACAAGCTGCAATCTGGGAGAAACTTGCTTCACCTGACCCCTGAACTCTTACACCTGACCCCCCTGTGTTACCTAATCCTGACCCCTGAACTCTATGCATTACTTCTTCCTGACCTCTATGCATTATGCCATCCTGACCCCTTAACCCTATGTGTTACTTAATCCTGACCCCTGAACTCTCTGCATTACGCCATCATGACCCCTTAACTATTTGCACTACTTCCTTCTGACCCCTGAACTCTCTGCATTACTAAATCCTGACCCCAGAACTCTCTGCGTTACCTAATCCTGAACTCTCTGCGTTACCTAATCCTGACCCCTGAACTCTCTGCGTTACCTAATCCTGACCCCTGAACTCTCTGCGTTACCTAATCCTGACCCCTGAACTCCCTGCATTACCTAATCCTGACCCCTGAACTCTCTGCATTACCTAATTCTGACCCCTGAACTCTGCGTTACCTAATCCTGACCCCTGAACTCTGCGTTACCTAATCCTGACCCCTGAACTCTGCGTTACCAAATCCTGATCCCTGAACTCTCTGCGTTACTTCACTCTGACCCCTGAACTTTTGGCATTACACCATCCTGAACTCTCTGCGTTACCTAATCCTGACCCCTGAACTCTCTGCATTACCTAATCCTGACCCCTTAACTCTCTGCGTTATAACTGACCGCTGAACTCCCTGACCCCTGATATTTCTGCTTTACCTAATCCTGACCCCTGAACTATGTGTGTTACTTACGCCTTGTCCCTGAACTCAGTGCGGTACTTACTCCTGACCCCTGAAGTGTGTGTGTTACATACTCCTGACTTGAGATCTAAATTTTGAAGCCACTGGAAAATAAAAACGTTTTTTTTTTCCGTTTTTTTTTCTGGGAAAAAATTGGAAACTTTTGGAAAACAAAGCAAAACTCAGTGTCAAGTAGTTTTACCAATTAGAAGTCCTTTGGTTACACTGGGAAGGTGAAATGTATATACCGGTAAAAGTATTATGGTTGACATAAAAGCACAGCTTATTCAGTAAATAAATGAAACTTGCTTTTTAACATTTTATTTTTTATTACAAATGGAATAACAAGGACTGTAAATGTTAGGAACATTTCACCTATACATGGGAACAGGTAACCCCTCCCCCCCTTCCATCCCCCTCATAATAATTTAAAAGCTTCCTGCCAATATGCATAGACCATGCTGATCCAGAAGCTTGTTATTGCTCTATGAAGAGCTTGACAAACATTCGCCTGATTTTTAGGTGTCATTTTCTCTATAAAAGAAGGGATTTTTTTGGGAGGTCGTGGTTTGTAACACATCCTTACTTGAAGATGCTGCTGGTGAAGAAACACTTTGTGGTGATCCAGAAGCAGCAGAACGAGTGTTTCTGGAATGAGAACTCTGGAGAGAAAAGCTCCTCTCACTCATTCTGGTCCTCATCTATTAATTCCATAAATTATTTTTAATGTCTATAGGGCACCTCTGAGATGCCAGGATGTGTTTTGCTATCCTTTGTAGCATTTGGAAAAGAATATTTCTTCTCATAATATTTGCAAATTGCAGCTTTGCTCTCAGCAGAAATCGCAGACTCTAGATGTTGGCCTCACCATTTTATTGAGAGGAGGAAAAGAAAAAACTATTTACTGAGGAGACTGTAGGGAAACAGTGTGCTGTGACGGTGGAGAACATTATTAGGAATCATTTAAAGGTTAAAAAGATAAACTAATTTGTTATATAATTTACCCTCTTACCTGTCAATTAAGGCCTGAGAGGACAGAAACTATCATCTACTGTATTCCAACAGATCACTCAACTGTAGGAGGGACAAGATGGAGTACACAGGCAAACTAAACTGGAGCCTTTCGCCTGCAGTGCCCCCTAGTGGCAGAAATTAATATTTCTCTTGTTTGAGAACTGCATTGAGAAGTAGAGTGTTACTTGAACTGTATTCCAGGATTTGCTTGTCTTCAGCTGAGAGAACTTGCAATAATTTAAGACTTTACATAAAGTTTTAGATATCTTTCCGTAAAGTGATTGTAAACCCTCGTATTTTTTTTTTTTAAATAACAAACATGTTATACTTGCCTCCACTGTGCAGTTCGTTTTGCACAGAGTGGCCCCGATCCACCTGTTCTAGGGTCCCCCGGCGGCGCTATCAGTTCTTTGCCGCATCGGTAAACCCCTAGGAGAAGCGCTCTGCCTGGGGGATTATCCTGCGGGCGCGCTCCCAAGTCCAGCATTTGCGTCCATAGACACAGAATGCCGGACTCGGCCCCAGCGCCAGCGTCATTGGATTTGATTGACAGCAGTGGGAGCCAATGGCTGCGCTGCTATCAATCTATCCAATCAAGAGCCGCGACAACGGGCAGAGAGGAATAGCGCGTCTCCGCCGAGGAGAAGAAGGGGGTCAGGTGAGTAAAACGGGGGGGCTGGGGGGCCAGGCAGTGTCAAAAGTTTTTTCACCTTAATGCATAGGATGCATTAAGGTGAAAAAACACAAGGGTTTACAACCCCTTTAAGGTCTTTATGTTATATAGTTGGAACACCATGTCATAGATATATTACTTATCATTGTAAAAGAACATATTCCATACTTCTTTTTTTCCCCCAAACTATTTTGGAAAAAACAGTTTTTCCATTTTTTTCCAGGCCTTCCCATCTCTACTCCTGACCCCTGAACTTTGTGTGTTATGTACTCCTAGGGTGGATTTGATTTAAATCATGATTTTTAACCACTTAAGCCCCGGACCATTTGGCTGCCCAAAGACCAGAGCACTTTTTGCGATTCGGCACTGCGTCACTTTAACTGACAATTGCGCGGTCGTGCGTCGAGGCTCCCAAACAAAATTGACGTCCTTTTTTTCCCCCACAAATCGAGCTTTCTTTTGGTGGTATTTGATCACTTCTGCGGTTTTTATTTTTTGCGCTATAAGCAAGAAATAGCGACAATTTTGAAAAAAAAAGCATTATTTTTTACTTTTTGCTATAAAGAATATCCCCCCAAAAATATATAAAAAAAAAAACATTTTTTTTCCCACAGTTTAGGCTGATACGTATTCCTCTACATATCTTTGGTAAAAAAAAAAATCGCAATAAGCGTTTATTGATTGGTTTGCGCAAAAGTTATAGCGTCTACAAAATAGGGGATAGTTTTATGGCATTTTTATTAATGATTTTTTTTTTTTACTAGTAATGGCGGTGATCACCGATTTTTATCGTGACTGTGACATGGCGGACAAATCGGACACTTTTGCAAAATAGGGGATAGTTTTATGGCATTTTTATTAATGTTTTTTTTTTTTTTTTTTACTAGTAACGGCGGTGATCACCGATTTTTATCGTGACTGCGACATGGCGGACAGATCGGACACTTTTGGCGCTATTTTGGGACCATTCACATTTATACAGCGATAAGTGCGATTAAAAATGCATTGATTACTGTGTAAATGGCAGTGAGGGGGTTAACCACCAGGGGGCAGTGAAGGGGTTACGTTTTTCCTAGGGAGTGATTCTAACTGTGGGGAGGATGGGCTGTGTGTGACACGACACTGATCACCGCTCCTGATCACAGGGAGCTATGATCAGTGTCAGTGTCATTAGGCAGAACGGGGAAATGCTTATTTACATTAGCATCTCCCCGTTCTTCCTCTCCATGAGACGATCGAGTCCGCGGGTCCCGCGATCATACTCGAAGAGCTCGCGGCGGGCGCGTGCGCTCGCAAACCGCTTCTCAAAGGGCAACATACAGGTACGTTAACATGCCTGTACGTACCCTTCTGCCGACGTATATCTGCGTGAGCCGATCAGCAAGCGGTTAAAGAGCAACTGTCATCTCTGTCCCGCAGCAGCTCCTCCTCTGACCCGCTGTTGACTCAGCGACAGTCCGATTCACTTTAATGGGACGGCTGGTGATGCGGCAGTGACACAACAAGGTGAGGGACGTGGCGGCAGCAGCTGAGTGGACGCCCGCTAACAGGCGCTGCCATGATGGATCTGAAATGGCAGGTGCTCTTAAAATGTAAGGACTTATTCTTGCTGGTAGTTAGGAAACCATCATTTTGTTTGCAAATATTAAAGATTCTATTTAGAATAATAAGCTGTCAGATTAATAAAACATTGATATCAGAACCAACTCAGTCATACAGTTTGTAGTGTACATAGATTTGCAAAACAATGGGATAAAGGAATATTCCTGAAGTTTTATTTCATGGTTACTGTGAAATTGTGTGAATGCGTCAGTGCAGTGCATGTTATCTCAGCTTGCAGAGCTTGGATTCATAAAATCTAAAAAAATCGCTTTAAAATCAAAAAGATCTGATTTTTTTTTTTTTCATTTAAAAAAAAAAAAATCATTGATTTATATCCACCCTGCGTTCTACTGACCCCAGAACCCTGTGTGTTACGTACTACTGACCCCAGAACTATCTGCTTTACACTCTCTTGACTAATAATGGTTTTATTTACCCATACCCTTTTATGCCCCTCCTACTGTGCAAATTGGCCACACCTACAATTGATAGTGGCACATTACACAAGCCTCATCATTCCCCTTCTCATGGTGCCCAGGGTAGTTTATCTGTATAAAACCTACCTCTTGTTCCAAAAGTCTGTGACTGTCAGTTTCAGGCTGTGGTTAAAAAAAAAAAAAGCGAATGTGATTTTGTAGGTGTGTCTACAAATGGAGGTGTGGTTTTGTAGGTGTGGTCAGTAGGGTGTCCCCGGATTCAGTTTTGAAATTCTGATAACTGGATACTGTTGAGGTCAGGAAGGGAGCGTTCACGTGCTTTTGCCCATATGCATTATGTATACAGTAAAAAAAACAAAGATGGCTGCTGCTCTGTAGATAAATAAATACAAATTATACATGGAAACAAGATTTTAAAAAAGTTAAACAGATCAATGACATAAAAAAAAAAAAAAAAATGTAATTGATAGCATTTTTATAGCATTTTTCATTTGCAGTGCCCAGCAATGCCATTGTTTTTTAATCAGACAAATGTGAACTATTGCAAATTAATATTTCATGGTTGGTACTTGCAGCCAGCAAGCATCGAACTGTAGCCAAGAGGTCTAGCTGGAAACTTGCATAGCAGCTGCTCCGTGAAACAGAACTAAATAGCAGGGAGAACACATCACAGAGGAAGGCCTCGTTCACACAGGCGGGCTAAAGCGCACACCCATGTGTCTGGCGACTCGGCCATGCAGCCCATCTTTCTTCATTCTCCTTATTGTTCATCTTGAAATGGCCACACCACATGTTTTCAGGGAGTCCTGTATTTCACCTGAAGTTATTTGTGGGTTTTTCTTTGCATCCCAAACAATTTTCCTGACAGTTGTGGCTGAAATTTTAGTTGGTCTACCTGACCGTGGTTTGGTTTCAACAGAACCCCTCATTTTCCACTTCTCAATTAGAGTTTGAACACTGCTGATTGGCATTCTCAATTCCTTGGATATTGAAATAAAATCTGGAATTGCAAAAGGTTTTAAACTAAATATCATCCAAGGGTGGTTACGGATTCCCCCTATTTATTCCATATATGTATTCATTTGTCTATTGCTATAGTTAGCTAGTCTATTAAAACTCTGATAGTTACTGTTGATATCACAATAATATAGGTTAGCTATGAAAACAAGCACACTGCTTAATAAAATAACGTCTTATTTATTTCCCAGGAAAATAGGAAAACGCTAACATGAAAATACTAAAGAAAGATATTACAAAGCATAGAACAACAGAACATATAATACAAGAGCATCAAAGATAATTACCGCACAGTCTCCTCGGCTGGGCTCAAAATGGTAGAGAGAGAGCTCTGCGGCTCAGAGAGCCACCAGGCACGAGCCAAGAGCGAAAAGGGTAGAGCGGGAGCTCTCTTACTCATTCAGCCCTTTTCTACTTCAATTATACACCATCCAGACCCAACCCCATTGCCATCCCATCTAGACTTTTGACGAATCACAGTACTTATGGGGCAGTCCTCCTCAATATATTATATTACTGTCCTTCCTGCTGTATTGGCCTCTAGGGGCAGCATTTTATACACACACACTAATTACAAGCAAACAGATCACAGGTGAGGATGGTTACCTTTTAATAGCCATTCAAACCCCTTTGTGGCAACTTGTGTGCATGTTATCAGGCCAGAATCACCAGGGTATGTAAACTTTTGATTAGGGTCATCTGGGTAGTTTCTGTTGTGATTATCATCTAAAAAGAGTAAACACAGTTAATTGATAATAAATGGCTTCAGCCAAACACTAACCATGAAAAGTTTTTGTTATCATTCATATTCTCTGAAAAATGGCCAAGAAATCATAAATTCTGCCAGGGTATGTAAACTTATGAGCACAACTGTATACCCCTTCATCTCTCCCAGCAGAAATCAAACTGCCTGGTTTTGTCCATTATACACCTCACCCCAGGCATGTACTGGCCATTGGGACTACAGGGAGTTTCCCGGTGGGCCGATGGCTCAGTGGGCCGATTTCAGTGACAGTGGACCGCTGCCTCCCTCCGGTCCTCTGTCCCCCCCCCCCCGCAGTGCTCACCTCCTCTCCCTTGCTAGTTATGCAGCGCGCCTGAATACAGACATGATGCTCAGGAGTCAACACTGAGAAACTCATCATACGATCTGGAAGGAGGGCGGCCTCACTTTCCTGCCTCATCTTGTCCCATTGGGGGGGGGGGGGCGCCAAACTGATTCTTTGCCCCAGGTGAAATAATGTCTAGCTTCCCCACTGGTACTGCCTATAAGAGAAATAATGTAGAACGGCTAATGGCTAGTGTGGGGGGGGGGGGGGGGGCTTGGGTGGCAAGCCGTCATGGGAGAGACCTGTCAAAGTGGGCCAGTCTGGATGAAGTCCAGGGCCAAATTTTTGTCCCAGTCCAGCCCTGCCTCACCCGGCAAAGATAGCACTGCTTTTGTAAGGTATATACACCCTTCTTCCTCTCACAGCAAAGATCAGTCTGTCTTGTTTTATGGGTTATACATCCTTCCTTCTCTCTTAGCATACATTTCACTGTTAGTTTTTGTCAGTTGTACACAGGCTGCCTACAAGCACGCAGAGATTACAAGGCTTTCTTAGCAAGAAGTAACGTGGATACATTTCATATTTAACATTTGTAAAATTTAATTCATTTCTGAACCTATGTGGGTCCATCCATAGGGGTCCAGACAACTGCAAATTCTTATCACAAGCCCACACAATTATTAATGCTTTATAGGACCCAAACAATACTCACTCCCAAGTAGTGGGAGTAAAGGCAGAACCCCCCCCCCCCCCCCCACCTAGAGTTGCCACCTCAACACTTTAAACCCGAACACATATTGATTACACAGGTTCTGTGGATGATTAAGGGTGGTAATTAACCACTTCAGCCCCGGAAGATTTTACCCCCTTCCCGGCCAGAGCACTTTTTGCGATTCGGCACTGCGTCGCTTTAACTGATTGCGCGGTTATGCAATGTTGCACCCAAACAAAGTTGACGTCCTTTTTTTCCCCACAAATAGAGCTTTCTTTTGGTGGTATTTGATCACCTCTGCGTTTTTTATTTTTTGCGCCAAAAAAAAAAAAGAGCGACAATTTTGAAAAAAAAAAGCAATATTTTTAACTTTTTGCTATAATAAATATTCCCCAAAAATATATAAAAAAAATTATTTCTTTCTCCGTTTAGGCCGATATATATTCTTCTACATATTTTTGGTAAAAAAAAAAAAAAAAATCGCAATAAGCGCATATTGATTGGTTTGCGCAAAAGTTAAAGCGTCTACAAAATAGGGGATAGTTTTATGGCATTTTCATTATTATTATTTTTTTTTTATTAGTAATGGCGGCGATCTGTGATATTTAGCATGACTGCGACATTATGGCGGACACATCGGACACTCTTGACACTATTTTGGGACCATTGTCATTTATACAGCAATCAGCGCTATAAAAATGCACTGTGTAAATGACACTGTCAGGGAAGGGGTTAAACACTAGGGGGGCGATCAAGGGGTTAAGTGTGTCCTAGAGAGTGATTCTAACTGTGGGAGGGGGGGGGGAATGGGCTTCCACTGACATGACAGCGATCACTGCTCCCGATGACAGGGGCCAGTAGAACTCTGTCATGTCACTAGGCAGAACAGGGAAATGCCTTGTTTACATAGGCATCTCCCCGTTCTGCAGCTCCGTGACACGATCGCCGGGACACCGGCGGACAATCGGGTCTCTCGGGCATGGTCACACTGTACGCCGCGGGCGCACCCCCAATTAAAAGGGACGTACAGGTATGCCCATTTGCCCACCGCTGCCATTGTGCCGACGTATATCGGCGTGCAGCGGTCGGCAAGTGGTTAAACTCACTTGGTGCCTTAGCTACACTAAATTAGACTCAGATTCTGTGTAATTCATATGTGTTCGGGTTTAAAGGGATGATGTGGCCACCCTACCCCACTTCCTATAACCCCTACCATTGCCCTGTACCCTATTGCCATCTTATTCTCTCTCCCTCCATTGTCCTTTCTTTAACACATCCCTGGCCAATTTACTATCATATGAATATATAAATAAAGATTTGACTGTACATTGAAGGAAGAGGAAAACACAAGGATCCTTTAAAATGGTCAAATGTACAAATACTTAATTCATAAGGTTTTTTTTTTGTGCATTCCAATTTTTGAATGCTGATGAAACTTTTCCTTGCTGAACTCCTGATACAAATTGATAATGTGTAACAATGTGTAAATTCTACACAAATGAGGAAAATGGCTTAAAAGAAGAAAAGCTTTTCGTTGAGGTATCTTGTCCTTTTTGTTTTGCAGATGTAAAAACCTCTCGTACCCGGAACATCTGCCCCAGGTCAGCATCGTCTTCATATTTGTCAATGAGGCTCTCTCCGTCATTCTCAGGTCCATCCACTCCGCCATTGACCGGACACCCCACGAGCTTCTGAAAGAGATCATCCTGGTGGACGATAACAGTAACAATGGTGAGTAGAAATTCGCTTTCAGCCAGAGAACATTTAATGTAGACATGCCTCTATGACTCCAATTTTTTTTAAGTGTAGGTAAAGATTAACGTGAACCCATCAAGACAAAAAAAAAAATAAAATAAGTACAGGAAATCATGGGAAATCTCTCCAATGGTGACACAAATGCACATGTTTAGTAGAGGGAGGAAAGTTTAGAGCAACAGAAAAACGGAAAATTGTATACTTACCTTCCGTAATTTTCCTTTCCTGACGCATCCCATGGCAGCACACACAATGGGTTGTGACTCCGCCTCCACAACCTGATAGGACTGGTTAGCTATAAGTTTTGAAGAGGAGCCCACCGCTGCATTCTTAGTAACTATCACCTTAGAAGGGTGGGATTCCGTGTGCTGCCATGGGATGCGTCAGGAAAGGAAAATTACGGAAGGTAAGTATACAATTTTCCGTTTTCCTGACGCATCATGGCAGCACACACAATGGGAAATAACTCGCTACATGGGTGGGTGCTTTTAGAGCATTTTATTTACTCAGGTACAAGGTATAGAGGAGTTAGATTGAATGATTGATCTTCCGAACTCAACAGTGGTTAATTGAGCCGGATCTATTTTGTAGTGTGACATGAACGTGTTTTTAGAAGACCAAGTTGCTGCCTTGCAAATAGTTTCCGCTGACACTCTGCAGTACGCTGCCCAGGAGGTGGCCACTGCTCTGGTCGAGTGGGCTTTTAGATCATCCGGAATTGGAAGCGATTGTATACTGTACGTCCTCTTAATGATTTTAATCGTTCTGATGGTCTGAGGACAACTCTATCCGGGTAGAGAACTAGATGTGGTTCTTTAATTAATAGAGCGTGCATCTCCGAGACTCGTTTGGCAGACGTTATTGCGATCAGAAATGATAATTTGAGCGTCAGATCCCATAAGGATACTGATTGCAGGGGAAGAAATGGTTTTTTTGATAGAGCTTCTAACACGGTGGACAAATTCCAGGTTGGAAAGACTGGTTTTCTGGGCGGCCTTATCTTCATGCATGCCTTCAAGAACTGAACTATGAGCGGGTCTAGGGCCCATCTAGTTCCCATCATTGCGGACAGTGCCGAGACTTGTACTTTAAGAGTGCTCGCACCCAGGCCCTTTTCCAGGCCTAGCTGCAAGAATTCCAGGATATTATAGACTGAAGGAGATAACGGATCCCAAGAATGTTGCTGGGCAAATGCGGTAAATCTTTCCCAGATCCTGCTGTACGTGCCATTTGTTGATCTTTTTCTGGCCTGTTGCAGTGTGGCCACTACTCTGAGTGAGCATCCCTTATCCAGCAGCCTTTCCCTTTCAACCTCCATGCCGTTAGGTGTAAGCGTTCTGGTGCCGGGTGCAGGAATCGACCCTGAGAGAGTAACTCCGGACTCAACGGGAGCGGAAGCGGCTCTTCTGTGTTCAATTGTAACATAGTCGCGAACCAAGGCCTCCTTGGCCAGAAGGGCAGTACTGCTATGACCGTGGATGTCGAGTTCCTCAGCCTGGCCAGAAATCTGGCTATTAGGGGAATTGGAGGAAAAATGTATCCCAGGTGGAATTCCCATGGGTGGTGAAGGCAATCGATCCCTGCTGCTGTCGGATAATTGTTCCTCGCTAAGAATTGAATACACTTGTTGTTCTCTGGGGTTGCTGCTAGATCTATGTCGGGCATCCCCCATTTGTGGGTGATGAGAGCAAAGGCTTGGGAACTGAGAGACCACTCGTTGTTCGATACAAACTTCCTGCTCAGGTCGTCCGCTAGTTGGTTTTGTATACCCGGAACATAAATCGCCTTCAGATCCGTCAGGTAGATCTGAGCCCACTCGAGTATGGGACGCACTTCCTCCATGAGCGTCTTGCTCCTGGTACCTCCTTGTCTGTGGATGTAATTTACCGCTACTGTATTGTCTATACGTAAGAGAACACTTTTCCCTTCTAGGTATGGTCCGAATGCTAGAATAGCCTGCCAGGCGGCTCTGAGTTCCAGGACATTGGAGACTATGCCGTGTGGGCGGAAAGACCAACGTCCCTGTGCTCCGTGATGTTGGTAGTGTGCTCCCCATCCTTGAAGACTGGCATCCGTCGTGACCACTTCTGGTAGTGGAGGAACTATGGGACGACAGCATGATAGGTTGCTGACCCGTGTCCACCACCATGCCGATCTCTTTACTGCTTGGCTGATGATTATTCTCTGCTTCATTGAGGACCCGTCCCATTGAGACAGGAATGCGTTTTGAAAGACCCTTGAGTTCCACTGGGACCACTGGATCATTAGGAAGGTCGAGGACATGGAGCCCAGGATGCTCAGACACATTCTGGCAGGAAGATGTTCTGCCGCCAAAAGGTTCTTTATTTTGTGAATCAATGGGCCTATCTTCTCTTGAGGCAATCCGACCGTATTGGAACTGGTGTCCAATTCTGCGCCTAAGAAGACCATTCTTTGCGTTGGAACCAGACTGCTCTTTCCCCAATTTATTACCCAACCGAACTGTTGAAGTGTAGAAATTAGAACTGCTCGATGTTGGAGGGCAACTTGTTGGCTGTCGGCCAGGAGGATGATGTCGTCGAGATAGTGCAATACCCTTAGACCTTTTTCTCTTAGGAGAGCTATGATCGGGAGTAAGACCTTTGTAAAGGTCCTGGGAGCCGTCGATATGCCAAATGGAAGGCTTTGGAACTGGAAATGCTGATGACCTATTGCAAAGCGTAGGTATTTCTGAAAGGTTTGGTGCACCGGAATATGTAGATAGGCGTCGGACAAATCGACCGAGAGCATCCAGTCCTTTGTCCCTATTGCTAGTAATATGGACTGGAGGCTCTCCATTTTGAAGGATTCGACTGAAATTGTTTCGTTTAGGTCTTTCAAGTCTAGCACTGGCCTCAAATCTCCCGTCTTTTTTGCTACTAAAAAAAGCGGAGAGTAGAATCCTAAACCTCTCTGTTCCTGAGGAACCTCTATGATTGCTTGTTTCTGCGATAGTTCTTGAATATAACTGGTCAGAATCTTTCGTTTTGGTAGAGAAGATGGTGTTCTGGTCAGTCTGAAGTGGTCTTTTGGAGGTTTGTGTTTGAATGACCATCTGTGACCCTCCTGGATGGTGAAAATCGCCCAGGCATCTCCTATTTGATTTTCCCAAGTCTGAGTAAACCGCCTCAACCTCGCTCCTACTATCGCGGGCTGGGCGTGCACGCCATCAAAATGACTTCTGCTGCTCTCCTGAATTGGGGACTTTAGGTTTTTGCACCCTCACAAAGGACGACTGGGGATTTCGCCAATTTCGCTTGAATTCCCTTCCTGGTTTGTAAGATCTTGCCTCTCGGTATCTTTCTGGCAACTGGCGTCTAAACGGTGAATTTCTTTGTTTGGGCCTTCTATCGGAAGGGATGAGGCCAGACTTTCCTCCAGTAACTTTTGAAATCGCTGTGTCTAGTTTAGGGCCGAATAAGTTGGTGCCGTCGTAGGGAATCCTACACCAGGTCGACTTAGAAGTCGCATCTGCGACCCATGGTTTTAACCAGAGTGCTCTCCTTGACATTACTGAAGCCAACATCGCCCTTGCTGAAGATCTTATGATATCCACGGCCGCTTCAGCCACGAAGTCTCCTGCTAGGCTAAGTTCTTGCATAGCTGATATGATTTTTTCCTGATCCGCTGCCTCTAGCAACAATTTCTCAATGTTGGCTGCCCAAAAGGTAATCGCTCTGCCGACCGCTGCCAGAGTGATCGCTGGTCTGCATGCTCCTCCTGCTGCTGAATAGGCTTTCTTAAGATCGAGGTCTATTTTACGATCCATTACATCCTTAAAGGTAACGGCATCCTCGATCGGGAGAGTTACATGTCGCGCCAAACGCATTAGTGAGGAATCTACTACAGGAGCTGAAATTAGAGGGTTCACCATTGGTTCCCTTAATGGGTAGAGTTTTGCTATCCTGTTGTTCAGACTGGTTTTTTTATCTGGTTTCTGCCACTCATCCTTTATTAGCTCTTCTAGCTCTTCAATAAAAGGAAAGGTTTCAGGGTCTTTTTTCAGGTTAGGAAAATACTTTCTTAATTTGCGTGGTGCCTCTTTCTCCTCTTCCCAACCGATTGCCTCTTTTACAGATTTTGCGAAGGGGTCTATAAGCGCAAAATCAAACGAAGTGGGTATTAGAATTTCTTCCTCTTCTGGGGAGTCTTCCTGAAGAGTATGGGAGGCTGATGGGGAGAGATCTTGCGGCGTATAAGAGGTTGAGGCCATTGAAGCCTGTCTGATGGATTCGTGGGCTGCCACTTGCATGATAGACTCTTTCACAGATTCTTTTATTATATTGGATGCTTCCCTTGCATCCGCTTCTTTTTCACGGGTTGCTTCATCCAAACAGACTTGGCAGACTAGCTTAGCGGGTAGTGCTACTGCTCCGCAAACCCAGCAGGCGTTTGCCGCAGGATGGGTGCGATGGTCATTGCGAGCTTGGCGGGATGAAGTCTCATCTCTATGGTGGTGGGATGAGGTTCTTGACCGACTCCGTCTGGACTGAGAATGTTTTGAAGGTGATCGGTCCTTGCGTTTGGAGTGCGTTGATCTTGATGATCTGCCAGAGCTATCAAATAATATAGCATTAGTGGCAAGGCTCTCTTTTACTCCTCTTCACTACTTACCTAATGTCTGTCCCCCCTTACCTTGTAGCCCGTGGATGGTCTGCTGGAGCAGCGGCCTCCATAAAAAGGAGATAGAGTGTATTCTGAAAGGAAAAAAGTTTGTATGTGTGTTTGTTTTTTTTTTTTTTTTTAAAAAGGCAGGAGGTGCCCAGAGAATAGAAATGCAGAGTTTTAGCAGAGAGGATGAGAGTTCCAGACTTACCAGTGTCAGGGATCAGAAAAATAAACACAAGGCAGCACTGTGGTGATGTTCTGGGGCTCACAGAGGCAAAATGACAGATTTCTTTCGTTTTTAAATATACCGCCGTCGCGGTGGCTCTGACGTCACGACCGCGCATGCGCAGTGGCCATTTGCGGTGTCCGGCGCCATCTTGGAATCTGGCGTGCCCTAACGCCGCCTATGTCAGATCCTGTGCGCCCTGGAGCCCGTGCTATGCATAGCTATGCATAGTAGGAAGACGCTGTGGGACTACAGCGCCCAGCACACCTGGAGCCCCCCTTACACAGATGTGTATAAAGAAATACAGCATGTCAGGAGAGGGCAGAGAAGGAAAGAAAGCTAGTACCTGGAGGCCGCTGCAGATGTCACCAAAAACCTCCTTAAGGTTTGTAAGGCACAGGTGGATTGTTTTGTTTCTAACCCCTGAGACCACCAGAGTGGGGTTCCCTTGCATAAAGCTCTTTTAGAGACTGTACAGCAGGGCTTCCAACTAGGAGAGGCTTGAACCTAGCTGGGGCGAAGCGGTAAGGGGTTCTTCAGCTTTTACCGGTCCAACCATCTAGGTGAGGAAAAAAAGGAGAATGCAGCGGTGGGCTCCTCTTCAAAACTTATAGCTAACCAGTCCTATCAGGTTGTGGAGGCGGAGTCACAACCCATTGTGTGTGCTGCCATGATGCGTCAGGAAATATTTTTATTGCTGTCCTGATGATAACCACATCCTCCATTTCTTGTACGGGTATCACAGAGACATGTAGATACATAAGAGAATTTTTTGCTAATTGGAATTTGTCAGAAACCATGAAATCAGGCCGAGACAGAAGTACAGTTAAATCACACTTGTTTAATAATAAAAGTAAAAAGAACAAATGTAGTCAAAACATAGCCAAAGTTCAGTAACCGGAACGGATAGTCAGCCAAGCCAGAAGTCAGGGATCAATGTAGTGGAACAGCAAGCAGGATCTGGGGCCAGAAGGGATGTCAGCAAAGCAAGTCTTGAACAGGATCACAGGAGATAATTTCTGTGATGTTGACCAAGGCGAAGGCAGAGATCCTCTGGACTGGACAGCTTAAGTAGGCAGGACTGACGAGCAGGATATCATCAACAAGTGAGTAACTGGAGAGAGATAGGAGCTGCCAATTAGCCGACAGCTGAGCGGCCAGCTCAGAGAAGGAAGGGCTGAGCCCAGCCCTGACAGAATTACAGAGACATGTAAAGACCTGAGAAAACTTCACCACATTTGGCTGGAGTTAGCGTTTTAGTATTCCTAGGGAGGGTCGGCCAAAAGTGACATTCCATCTGAAGGTGGAAGCACTGACCACATCTCCAGGACTCCAAAGGTAATATGTTGTGAGGGGTGACAGCTCTTTTTGGGTATTGGGGGCAGCTTTTCAAAGTCATAATTAACTGTTCCTGGTTGGAAATTGTATATGGAGTCGTTGTTAGGTGTCTTGGCATGGAATACAGGTGGGCACAGTTGTGTTGTGTCTGAAGTGCTAGCTTTGTGTAGAGGAGCTTAAAGTCCTTATAGGCAGACAGGGTGTGGTGTGCTCTGTGACAGGCAAAGGCATTAGATGTGACGTTGGGCATCAATCATCTGTAATGCAGTGTGGTCCTCAGGAAGAGAACTGTGTCTACATTGCCCAATACTTTTTTTTTTTTTTGGCCAGCGGGCTGGAAAGTATGGCTTGGCTACCCTATGAGGCTGGAGCTGCAAGCAACAAGTATTGTACTATGTACACTATACTACCAAAAGTATTGTGACGCCTGCCTTTATACACACATGAACTTTAATGGCATCCCAGTCTTAGTCCGTAGGGTTCAGTATTGAGTTGGCCCACCCTTTGCAGCTATAACAGCTTCAACTCTTCTGGGAAGGCTGTCCACAAGGTTTAGGAGTGTGTCTATGGGAATGTTTGACCATGCTTCCAGAAGCGCATTTGTGAGGTCAGGCACTGATGTTGGACGAGAAGGCCCGTCTCGCAGTCTCCACTCTAAAAGGTGTTCTATCGGGTTGAGGTCAGGACTCTGTGCAGGCCAATCAAGTTCCTCCACCCCAAACTCGCTCATCCATGTCTTTATGGACCTTGCTTTGTGCACTGGTCCAAATCATTTGGTGGAGGGGGGATTATGGTGTAGGGGTTGTTTTTCAGGTGTTGAGCTTGGCCCCTTAGTTCCAGTGAAGGGAACTCTTAAGGCGTCATCATACCAAGACATTTTGGACAATTTCATGCTCCCAACTTTGTGGGAACAGTTTGGGGACGGCCCCTTCCTGTTCCAACATGACTGCGCACCAGTGCACAAAGCAAGGTCCATAAA
Organism: Aquarana catesbeiana; assembly: GCF_042186555.1. Taxonomy (NCBI): domain Eukaryota; kingdom Metazoa; phylum Chordata; class Amphibia; order Anura; family Ranidae; genus Aquarana; species Aquarana catesbeiana. Next base: position 23,940,372 of record NC_133334.1, read on the forward strand.
GACATGGATGAGCGAGCTTGGGGTGGAGGAACATGACTGGCCTGCACAGAGTCCTGACCTCAAATTGATAGAACACCTTTGGGATGAATTAGAGCAGAGATTGTGAGCCAGGCCTTCTCGTCCAACAACAGTGCCTGACCTCACAAATGCACTTCTGGAAGAATGGTCAAACATTCCCATAGACACACTCCTAAACCTTGTGGACAGCCTTCCCAGAAGAGTTGAAGCTGTTATAGCTGCAAAGGGCGGAGCCAACTCAATATTGAACCCTACGGACTAAGACTGGGATGTCATTAAAGTTCATGTGCGTGTAAAGGCAGGCGTCCCAATACTTTTGATATAGTGTGTGTGTGTGTGTCTGTGTGTGTGTGTGTATATATATATACATATATATATACTATATATAATATAAACTTACTGGGTCTCATCTCGGAGATTTCCAAACCACTTCCAGTGATTTCGGACTTGTCTAAGCAGATTTCTGTATAATGTACAAAGCCACTTTTGAGACTTTCATTTAGAGGATATTTTATTTTTTCCCTTTTTGGAGAGCCATAGACTAATCCACTAAGAGACTACAAATACCGGTGTTAATACAGAACAAAGTTATCTGTTGCCGCTGGGAGCTTTCATGCCGTCAAGGTCACAGCACAATCGGCTCCAACCACCTGCTGCAGATACTTTGTAACAACTGTCAGTTCCTTTATGTTGAGCTCTGACTCTCATCTATTTAATGCACTCTCCCTCTTTTGTTACAATGTAATTGTCAGAGTCCGTGGCTTTCTTTTCCCACCCACCCACGCCAGAGTTTTCTGTGTCCCCTTCCTCCTTGTGGTGCTTTCAAATATCCTTCTATATACTCTAAAATTATAATATCTATAAACCTCCAAGCAGAAAAGTGTTCTCTGATTGGCCAAGGTGGGGATTATGATGTCACCGCCCACCTCTTCACCTTGTCCAATCAGAGAATGCTTTGCGTGAATTGAGAAACTCCATCACCGACCTCATCTTGAGATATGGCCCCAAATCCTCCTCTCCACTTCTCCCGTGATCTCCTGCTCGCCAGCTCTCTCATCACCTCCTCCCATGCTCGCCTTCAGGACTTTTCCAGAACCTCTCCCATCCTCTGGAACTTCCTACCCCAGCATGTCCACCTAGCTCCCACCCGGTCCATCTTTAGGCGATCCTTTAAAACGCATTTATTCAGGGAAGCCTACTCCTCCTCCACCTAAAAATTGTACTTCAACCACCTTCATCGGATCTTCCCCTCCAGATATTACCTTTTGTATCACCTCCCCCTCTCTTTAGATTGTAAGCTCCATAGGCAGGGCCCTCCTATTCCTTCTGTATTGTAACTGTACTATCTTCCATCATATTGTAAAGCACTGTGCAAACTGTTGGCTTTATAAAAAATTGTGAATAATAATATCTAATCTTCAAGTGGTTGTAAAGGCTGAGGGTTTTTTACCTTCATGCAGCCCTCTGTGTGCTGCTTGCCCCACAGCCCCCCTAATACTTACCTGAGTTCCCTCTCGATCCAGAGATGTGTACGAGAGCCTCAGTTGTCCCAGGACTCCCCATTCTCATTGGCTGAGACAGCAGCGGGAGCCATTTGCTCCCACTGCTGTCAATCACAGCCAGCGAGCCAATGAGGAGAGAGCAGAGGGGGGCGGGGCTGAGCTATGGCTTTATGTGTCTTATGGACGCATTGAGCAGGGCTCAGGAACGAGCATGCACCAGTGCCTCCATAGCAAATGGTCTTGCTATTGGGGGCGTAGGTCAAGGGGGAGGAGCCAGGAGCGTCAGCAGGGGAACCTGAAGAGGCTGCTCTGTGCAAAGCTATTGCACGGAGCAGGTAAGTATAACATGTTTATTTATTTTTGTTTTTTAAAGCTGAACCATTAATACCACTTCTGCTTTAATAAGTGATGCATTACGGTGAAAAAACACGAAGGTTTACAACCCCTTTAAGGATATTTAGGCCATGGTCATTAAGCATAGTTATTCCCTTTTCTTTCCTTTTTTTTTTTTTCTTCTCTGTATTGTTGCTGTACAATGCCATTCTTTTCAATAAAAATATATTAAATAGAATCAGTGTACGGGGACGCACCGGACCCCCCCGCTGTGAGCTGCAGCATGTGTGAACCCGGCCTGACTGTGATAGAGTGGCGGGCAATCGGGAACTGGCGCGGATGCTGGCTGGGAGGGACACTGACTAACTGCCACTATCTGACATCACCAGTGACACTAATACAGCGATTAGTGATAATACTGTACACTGTCACTGTACTAATGACACTGGCTGGGTGACAGGGATGATTGTGAGGACAATTGATGGGAAACTGTGTGCCTAACATACTCGCAGGCTGGCTGGCTTTTCTCCCTGATCTCAGCGCTGAACAGTAAGTGAGATCAGAGAGAAGGACCAGCCAGATCTGTGTTTACAAACCCAGCGATCTCTGTGCTGTGGTTGGTCACAGCCATCAGCAGGTTCACAGCCAAAAATCATTAGTTGTGAACCTGCTGACAAGTCCGTGCTGTGTCCAATCACTGCACAAGCAGCAGGGGGTGCGAGCACGGGAGCGCCTGTAAACACGGAAGTTCCCTGTGGAACAACAGAGCTGCCAGCGAGCGGTAAAGGTTTAAACTGCTGGTCGACAAGTGGTTAAGATTTAAGACTCAATTAAAAAAAAAAGGGGGGGGGGGGGTTTGTTTGTTATGTACCATATCTGCTCTATGTAGGTGCCCAGGGGTGGACCTTTCAGGAATTCTTTGTAAATCCATTTCTGACATTATTAAACAGCAACCATCTTTCAAAGCAGCAATCATTTTTCAAAAGCCATCTTTGAGCACTAGTCCAGCATCTAGGCCAAGGGCCAGTTAACTGTCCTTCAGGCTTCAGGGGGGCCGGTGGGATTAGCGAATGCCTTGACATTAGTGGAAGTAAACAGTGCCTTCTCATTGTCTTTAGTGGGAGTAATAGTTCCCCATTGTTGGTATCAGTGGGGAAAATGGTGCTTTATTATTGGTAGTTTGGGAGGAAAAGTGCCCCATCAGTGGTGTCATTGGAAGACATAGTGCCCTATCATTGGGGTCAGTGGAAGGAATAGTGTCCTATCATTGGTATCAATGGGAGGAATAGTGTCCTGTCATTGGTGTCAATGGAAGGAATAGTGCCCTATCATTGGGGTCAGTGGAAGGAATAGTGCCCCATCGTTGGGATCAGTGGGAGGAATAGTGTCCTATCATTGGGGTCAGTGGAAGGAATAGTGCCCCATCGTTGGGGTCAGTGGGAGGAATAGTGCCCCATCATTGGGGTCAGTGGAAGGAATAGTGTCCTATCATTGGGGTCAGTGGAAGGAATAGTGCCCCATCGTTGGGGTCAGTGGGAGGAATAGTGCCCTATCATTGGGGTCAGTGGAAGGAATAGTGCCCCATCATTGGGGTCAGTGGAAGGAATAGTGCCCTATCATTGGGGTCAGTGGAAGGAATAGTGCCCCATCGTTGGGATCAGTGGGAGGAATAGTGTCCTATCATTGGGGTCAGTGGAAGGAATAGTGCCCCATCGTTGGGGTCAGTGGAAGGAATAGTGCCCCATCGTTGGGGTCAGTGGGAGGAATAGTGTCCTATCATTGGGGTCAGTGGAAGGAATAGTGCCCCATCGTTGGGGTCAGTGGGAGGAATAGTGTCCTATCATTGGGGTCAGTGGAAGGAATAGTGCCCCATCGTTGGTGTCAGTTGGAGGAATAGTGCCCCATCATTGGTGTTAGTAGAAGGAATAGTGGGAAAAAAAGGGGGGAAATAATTGCGCTTCAAAGTGTCTAAAATATGATGAAAAAAGCAGAGATATCCTAAATGTGACACAAACACACAACATAAGCAAGAAAAAATTGTTGACTCGCGCTATACAGATTAGTGAATGTGTGGCCAAAAATGCTGCACCAAAAACACTAGATACAACAGGTATTAGTGAATACATAAACCATCAGTGCAGTAATATATCACAATTAGTGCAAGCAAATGTCAAATTAAGTCCATGTGTAATAAATATAATAGAAAATAATTATGAATGTTGAAGGAATAGTCCATAAGAAAAACCCAAAAAAAGTGAATAGCAATCCCGGGTCTTTCAACCGCATGGAACCTTGGATATGTGGGACCACCACCAACAGTAAGAGGGTCTAAAAGGGCTTTGAGATCCTGCTAGTCCGGAATTCCCAGGGGCAGAGATGGAGATGGAAACTGGAAAGGGCGTCAGGTGCTGGGATGGAGATGGATGGGTCCACAGAAAGGAGGCTCAGCCCTCAGCATAGTATTGTCATCATAGGAAAAAAGAAAGGGAGGGCTCCCATAGTGTAAAATCAGACGGCAATTTATTAAAGTAAAAAACGTAAACACTCACATGTAGGCAAGAAAATCATCAGTGGAAGAACAAACTGTGGCACCGGCCGTATGACCACAGATAGCCCGTCCTGCTGGATGTACAGCGAAAGTGGAAGGTGGCGCGATGATACCGCTCAGCCCAAGGAAGGAATAGCGCCCTATCCTTGATGTTAGTGGAAGGAATAGTGCCCCATCATTGATGTTAGTGGAAGGAATAGTGCCCTATCATTGGGGTCAGTGGAAGGAATAGTGTCCTATCATTGGGGTCAGTGGAAGGAATAGTGCCCCATCATTGCTGTCAGTGGAAGGAATAGTGCCCCATCATTGGTGTCAGCGGAAGAAATAGTGCCCTATTATTGGTGTCAGTGGAAGGAATAGTAACCTATCATTGGTGTCAGTGGAAGAAATAGTGCCCTATCATTGGTGTCAGTGGAAGGAATAGTGCCCCATCATTGGTGTCAGTGGAAGGAATAGTGCCCCATCATTGGTGTCAGTGTAAGGCATAGTGCCCTATCATTGGTGTTAATGGAAGAAATAGTGCCCTAACATTGGCGTCAACAGTGGCATCGCTAGGGGGTGGCTTTTGGGGCTATAGCCCCGAGTCTGGGGCCCATAGCCCCGAGTCTCTGCAGGGGTCCCCAAGGGGAGGGGAGGCTCTCTGGGGACCCTGATTTAAGGGAGAGGCTCTCTGGGGACCCTGATGTAAGTGGGGGGCTCTCTTGGGACCCTGATGTAAGTGGGGGGCTCTCTTGGGACCCTGATGTAAGTGGGGGCTCTCTGGGGATATATATACACACAGACACATGTATCTCTCTCTCTCTCTCTCTCTCTCTATATATATCTATAGATATATATATATATATATATATAGTGTATATGCCTGCCCAAGCGTATGACTTTCTTTACTACGCTGCTATGGGCTCCAGATCTTTTGTAGACCTAGCAACGCCCTTGGGCATCAGTGAAAGGAATGTTGCCCCATCTCTGGTGTCAATGAATGGAATTGTGCCTCATGGGCCGGTCAAAGGCAAGCAAAGGGCTGCATTCAGCCCAAGGGTTGCAGTTTGGAGACCACTGATCTAGGCTGGGATGTTGTCAACAGCCTGCTGCAGGCTGGAGGAAGAATTTCCTCAGTCTCTTCCCCTTCAGTGGTTAGACTGCAACATTGTATCCTTGTGTGGTCATATAGGCAGCCAAGAAATGCACAAGCACCAGGATTTACATGATTGTGTCATCTCTGAGCTGAACTCTCAGTCCAGGAAGTAGGTGGTTGTCCTGCATGATGCCGCAACAAAGTTGGATCCATCCTTATGGAGAGAGAAAGCAGATGAAGGCATTGTCAAGGTGAGTACTGTGCTCTCTGTGAGAGGTAGTAAACACCTGGAAATGTTTTTCTTAGCATGCTGAATTTAACATGATAAACCAATCTAATGCCAGGTCCAGTGACCCCTAGGGCAATGCCCCCTGTGGGTTTTACTCCTACAACATCTCCCAGAAGCCCAGTTTTGGGCGGACTGACCCTTTAAGAACAGAGCTTTGTCTTGTGCCTTGAGATAAACGCACATCTTTCTCCCATCTCTTAGGCTACACGTCTCTCCTTTCCCCGCAGGGAATCTGCTCCCGAATCCTGCACCGTGATTGAGAAGTTAATTAAATTATCAATCAGACGGCCGAGCAGCAGGCAGGTGCACCGCATCGCACAGAAACCAAGGTGACTGATTGAGCCTGATTGCGTTCTCCACAGCCGGCTTTATTATTTCATATAGACGAAAATCTTGCAGGAGGTTTAACTCTGAGATTGCCGAATCTGCTCCAAGAACGCCGAAGTCATAAAGAAATCAGAATATTGTTTTTACTTCCCCTGGAAATCGCCCGATAGTTAACTCTTTACTTCCCCTGCAGAGAGACTGGACTTTATATGCAGTTTATATTTTCAGGCAAATTAGATATTTGGATTCAATTTTTTTATGTTTTTCTTCCTGTCCTTGAAGATACGTCGTCCAAGGCCTTACCAATTCAAATTTCCTTTTGTTACTTGCCTGAGCTCCTGGATGAAAGTCTATGGATTTACTGTTTGAAGAGCTACATTGTATGTAAACCAGAAATCTATTTTTCTGTATGTTTGGCATCACCACTCACTGAATAGTTTCATTTGTTTTTGTTCTTGGTGATCCTGTTGCAGTTTCTTACCCAGAGATGCTGCTAATAACATCACTTCCAGGCTGATAAAGCTAAGGCCCCATTCATACTAGTGCCATTTCCCCTGTATCTGCCGTTACGCTTCCATGCATTACCATGGAAATCACACGTACGCTATATTACCAAAAGTATTTGGACGCCTGCCTTTACACGCCCATGAACTTTAATGACATCCCAGTCTTAGTCCGTAGGGTTCAATATTGAGTTGGCCCTCCCTTTGCAGCCATAACAGCTTCAACTCTTCTGGGAAGGCCGTCCACAAGGTTTAGGAGTGTGTCTATGGGAATGTTTGTCCATTCTTCCTGTGCAGGCCTGTCAAGTTCCTCCACCCCAAACTCGCTCATCCATGTCTTTATGGACCTTGCATTGTGCACTGGTCCAAATCAATTGGTGGAGGGGGGATTATGGTTTGGGGTTGTTTTTTATGGGGTTTGCCTTGGCCCCTTAGTTCAAGGAACTCTTAAGGCGTCAGCATACCAAGACATTTTGGACAATTTCATGCTCCCAACTTTATGGGAACAGTTTGGGGACGGCCCCTTCCTGTTCCAACATGACTGCGCACCAGTGCACAAAGCAAGGTTCCATAAAGAGTTTGGGGTGGAGGAACTTGACTAGCTTGCACAGAGTCCTGACCTCAACCCAATAGAACACCTTTGGGATGAATTGGAGCGGAGACTGCGAGCCAGGCCTTCTCGTCCAACATCAGCGCCCGACCTCAAAAATGCTGAAGTTGAGTTGAAGCTGTTATAGCAGCAAAGGGTGGGCCAACTCAATATTTGTCACGTACCTGAAGGGAGACACAAATGACGAGGTCGGCCTCTCTTGTATCTCCAGCCCAGGTACCACTGAGAGTGAAACAGAAGGAGCCGAAGGACAGGAGGCACACGAGTGCCTGCAGATTGAGACTTGGAAACTTGTAGCAGGAAGCCGCAGCTGGTCGCAGGACTGTAGTTGCAGACACTCGGGTAGTTGTGCTGTTGAAGCTGGGATCAGGAACCAGAGATCAGATATAGCAGAGTTCAGAGCAAGGTCAACAGGAGCCAAGGTCAGCAACGGGAATTAGAATGAACAACACAGGTTTAAGGATAACAGGAACACAGGTGAAGACCAGTCAGCACGGATCATTTGCTGGAGCCCCCTTTAAATAGGCCGTCTGGCGCTAGGGGCACGCTCCTGCTCCTGCGTGCATTTGCAGACGCCCATACGCGTGCGCGCCAGGCGATTTCCACTTTTTTCCTTACAATATTGAACCCTACGGACGAAGACTGGGATGCCATCATCAGTGTCCTGGTTATCAGTGTAGCCCCAGAAGTGATGCCAGTCAGTGCCTGCTCATCAGTGGCGCCTATCAGTGCTGCATATTAGTTCCTCCTCATCAGTGCCCCTCAGTGCAGCTTCATCAGCACACATCGGTGAAGAAAAAAAATTACTTATTTACAAAATTTTATAACAAACTAGGAAAAAAATGTTTTTTTCTCAAAACTTTCGTCCTTTTTTTTTTTTTTTTTTTTTTTTTTTCATTTGTTTAGCAAAAAATAAAAAACCCAGAGGTGATTGAATTCCACCAAAAGAAAGCTCTATCTGTCTCAAAAAAATTATACATTTTTATTTGGGTACAGCATTGCATGACCGCGCAATTGTCATTCAAAGTGCAGCAGCGCTGAAAGCTAAAAATTGGCCTGGGCAAGAAGGGGGTAAAAGTGCCCGATAGGCAAGTAGTTAAGCTATTAATTTTTTTTCTGGTTCAGATGTGGCCACACACACACAACCAAAAAATTTCCAAATTCTGCACATGCACTTGTCATTGAGAGGAGATTGCTGACTCTCTGCTAAAAAAAAAGTGTTTCTTTTCTCCTTTTTTTTTTTTTTCCCTCCAGAGAAGGCGCTGTAGATATCTCATTGACTAACCGCCCTCTGCTAATATAATCTATTTAGATTCAAACGGCGCTCAGTTTGTTGTAAATTAAAAATAAAAGTTCTGCTCTCTCCCCAACCCCAAATAATGATGATCCAGATCTTGGGTAGTGAATTCTCATTAACAAGCACTGGAGTGGGTCTCTGGGGGCTGAAAATAGATCCGTGTCATTACGGGGAGAGGCCCGCGCCGCGCTCTGTGCATTGTGCGCCGTTACAGTGTAATTATGTGCGGGGAAATTATAGCAACAAGCGGCGGCGGTGGAATATCATCTAATAATGTTTAGGATCGGTGCGGGCTATTATTGCCGGTGTATATAATAGAAGATTAACATGGTTAGCACAATGACATATGGAAATTGATGACACGAGTGCCAGTCGCAGGTAATTTCGCTCTCATCTCCTCTATCAGGAGAAGGGAGACCTTGTTACTGTTAAAAAGCAGAATAAGTGCTTTTCCTTCCATAAAAGCCCCGGCTCATTGTTTGACTGTCATTAGAGCAATTAACTCCACATCGTAGGAAGGGGGAGAACCGACGGAGTAATTGCGTCGCCGATGTGTGAATAGTGCGTACGTTTGAGACTCCGATAGAGGAGGGGCTTGTTTTCCCCCCCGATGTGGGTTTTATAGATCAAGGACACTTTTATTGTGCTTTATCAGGGCAATTCTGTTCGGTGATGGGGCACGGTCCTTTAGCACCCAAGGCGAAAAGGTCCAAGTGTGCCCCCCCTTCTCCTCTTGCCCCCCCCACTCCTCCCCCTCCCCTCCTCCTCCCCCTCCCCTCCTCCTCCTCCCCCTCCCCTCCTCCTCCTCCCCCTCCCCTCCTCCTCCTCCCCCTCCCCTCCTCCTCCTCCTCCTCCTCCTCCCCTCTATAAATTTTCTATAGGATTAGGGTCTGGAGACTGGCTAGGCCACTCCATGACCTTAATGTTGTTCTTCTTGAGCCACTCCTTTGTTGCCTTGGTGGTATGTTTTGGGTCATTGTAATGCTGGAAGACCCATCCATGACCCATCTTCAGTGTTCTGGCTGAGGGAAGAAGGTTCTCATCCAAGACTTTAAAATACATGGCCCCGTCCATTGGCCCCTCAATGCGGCAAGGTCGGCCTGTACCTTTAACAGAGAAACAGCCCCAAAGCATCATGTTTCCACCTCCGGGCTTGACTGTAGGGATGGTGTTCTTAGGGTCATAGTCAGCATTTATTATTCCTCCAAACACGGCGAGTCGAGTTAATGCCAAAGAGCTCAATTTTGGACTTATTTGACCACAGCACTTTCTCCCAATCCTTCTCAGAATCATTTAGATGTTCGTTGGAAAACTTCAGATGGGCCTGTACATGTGCCTTCTTGAGGAGGGAGACATTGCGGGCGCTGCAGGATTTCAATCAATGGTGACGTATTGTGTTACCAATGGTTTGTTTGGTGACTGTCTGTCAGAAACCAAGAATCAGACTGAGACAGAAGTGCAGTTTAATCACACTTGTTTAATAGTAATAAAAAAAGGTAAACAAAGTAAACGTAGTCACAACATAGCCAGAGTTCAGGAACCGGATTGGATAGTCAGAAAAGTCAAAATGTCAGGGAGCCAGAGAGGAGTGTAGTAGAGCAGCAAGCAGGGTCTGGAGCCAGAAGGGATGTCAGCCAACCAAGTCTTTAACAGGAACACAAGAGAGCGTCTCTAGAGATGTGACCACGGTGAAGGCAGAGATCATCTGGACTGGACGGCTTAATTAGGCAGGACTGACGAGCAGGATCATCAACAGCTGAGTCACTGTGGAGAGATAGGAGCTGGCAATTGGCCGACAGCTGAGAGGCCAGCTCTGAGAAGGAAGGGCTGAGCCCAGCCCTGACACTGTGGTCCCAACTGCCTTGAGATCATTCACAAGCTCCTCCCGTGTAGTTCTGGGCTGATCCCTCACTTTTCTCATCATCCTTACCCCATTAAGGAGAAATCTTTCACGGAGCTCCAGACCGAGGGGAGACTGATGGTTATTTTTGTATTTCTTCCATTTTCGAATAATCGCTCCAACAGTTGTCTCCTTCTCACCAAGCTTCTTGCTGGTGGTCTTGTAGCCCATTTCAGCCTTGTGTAGGTCTACAATCTTGTCTCTGACTTCCTTTGGCAACTCTTTGGTCTTGCCCATCATGGTGAGGTTTGAATGGAAGAAAGATTCTGTGGACAGGTGTGTTTTATACACATAACGAGTTATCTTTGGAGCACCTTCTTATATTGACAGGACTAATCTGTGAACCACATGAGCCCCTACTGTAGCCAGTCTGTGGGAGCCAGAATTATTGTTGGTTGGTAGGGGATCAAATACCTTATTTTACTCACTGAACTGCAACTCAATTTATAACATTTGTATTGTGTGTTTTTCTGGATTTTTGGTTGATATTCTGTCTCTATCATTTAACCATTTGCTTACTGGGCACTTAAACCCTCCTTCCTGCCCAGACCAATTTTCAGCTTTCAGCGCTGACGCATTTTGAATGACAATTGCGCGGTCATACAACACTGTACACAAATGAAATTTCATTTCATTTTTTTCCCACAAATAGAGCTTTCTTTTGGTGGTATTTAATCACAGCTGGGATTTTTATCTTTTGCTAAACAAACAAAAAAAGTTGGAAAATTTTGAAAAAAAAAAAAATCATGTTTCATAGTTTGTTATAAAACTTAGCAAAGGGGTAATTTTTCTCCTTCATCGATGTGCGCTGATGAGGCGGCACTGATGGGAACTGATAGGCTGCACGGATAGGCACCGTTAACGTGGCACTGATGGGCACAGTTAAGGCGGCACTGATGGGCACAGTTAAGGCGGCACTGATGGGCACAGTTAAGGCGGCACTGATGGGCACAGTTAAGGGGGCACTGATGGGCACAGTTAAGGGGGCACTGATGGGCACAGTTAAGGGGGCACTGATGGGCACAGTTAAGGGGGCACTGATGGGCACAGTTAAGGGGGCACTGATGGGCACTCATAGGTGGGCACTGATGGGCGGCACTGATGGGCACTGATGGGCGGCACTGATAGGTGGCACTGATGTGCAGCACTGTTGTTGAGGCACTGATGTGCAGCACTGTTGTTGAGGCACTGATTGTGGGCACTGATGGGTGGCACTGATGGGCGGCACTGATGGGCACTGATGGGCGGCACTGATAGGTGGCACTGATGTGCAGCACTGTTGTTGAGGCACTGATGTGCAGCACTGTTGTTGAGGCACTGATTGTGGGCACTGATGGGTGGCACTGTGGGCACTGATGGGTGGCGCTGGTGGGCGGCACTGCTGCCTATTGCTAGGTGGCACTGGCAGGGGGCACAGGTGGGCACTGAGAATCTTTAGCAGCTTGCCGTGATCGGGACTGATATCCCTCTCACGGCCGCCAGTGAACGACTTTTTTTTCCTCCTCACGCTGTCAGTGCGAGGAGAAAAAATAGCCGATTACCGGCTCCGTTGACATCACATGATCAGCTGTCATTGGCTGACAGCTGATCATGTGGTAAGGGGTCGGGACCCGCTGATCACAGGGAGCGCAACCCACTTGTGCACGGGACGACGTCAATGGACGACAAAGCAGGTCCGCGCTGTAGCCATCATTCGGCTATAGCGCGGATCTCAGGTGGTTAAAATACACCTATGATAAAAAATGATTAGACCCTTCATTTCTTTGTAAGTGGGCAAATGTACAAATTCTGCTGGGGATCAAATAATAATTTTCCCCCGCTGTATCAATCTAGCGATCCAGCGATGTCCTCACCTGAAGCCAATTCCTCAATTGGCTTTGGGTGCAGGTGCCGCCATCTTAGGTAAGGGAAACCAGGCATTGAGCTGTGCTGCGCTTTGTGAATGGTCCAGCAATCTTCTGGGACTTGTGATGAGGGGGGAAGGAGGAGGGCGCCGAACTTCCGTACAGATCGCCGCAGCGATCTCACCAGAAGTTGGTTCCTATCAAAACCAGGTACCCACTCCCTCCCCAAAAAAGTTCCAAATGTGGCAGTGGAGGGGGGGGGGGGGGGCGGAAACTGACACGTTTAACCCTTTCCAAACAAGGTTTGGCTAAATTTACACTTTAAATTGCGTTCACCCACGAAGTTTGGATTTAATGGAATAGGAAGAAAGGTCGTCTTTCTTCTGAAATTAAAGCGGACCTTCAGTCATTTTTCATCTTTCCATCTATTAAATCTTCTGCCCTTGTTGTTGTTTTATCTTTGGATAGTAAAACATTTTTTTTTTCTGCCAGTAAATCCCTTATACAGCCCACTTCCTTTTTCTTGTCTGGTCATTAGCCTAGGCTTATGACATCATACACAGCTCTCCCTCTCACTCTCGTGAGAGTTTGACAGAAAAGGAGTGGGGATGAGTCATAAGAGGGCCAATGTGAAATTGCAGATCTGGAGGTGTGCCTCTGTGTAAATCCAGGAAGTGAACAGGCAGCAGCTTCAGCTGCCCACAGTTAAAATGGCTGCAGCCAGACCCAGTGGAGGGAGATTTCTGCAGCATATTTGGAAAGTACAAAATCACAGTATATATAAAATAATATGCAAAGTTGTTGGAGGGAAGCTTCAGAATGGCAAAGATGTTTTTATTACAAAATTATGTGAGCCGACTGCTGTTCCTCTTTAAGATGAGGAAATAAAGTTTTAGATGTGACCATCATAAGCACTACTAGTGTAAGTTTTCCTCTTGGATTTTGTCCAGGTGTATAGAAGTTTTTTTGCAAACTCTGAGTTTCATTCTGCTTTGTTTCTTGCGTTCCCCGCGGACGTGATATAGCTGATAGCGAGAATATTCCTTGTCATAGATAAGTAGTCTGTGGATTTTCTGGAATACATTTTGGCCGGACACAATGCCGTTGGCTCTGTGAAATATCCCATGGTGGTGTAATTACTGCCTGTTCTTCCTGCAGGTGCCCTGTGATCTCCCCGGGAAGGGATTTAGCTGCTCATGTGACATTGCCGGAGCGCTCACCGGCCTTAATGCCAGACTATGGCAGCAGATCTGAGCCGTCCCACGAGGTCTGTGAGACTGTGTAAGCCCTATGGTGCCCCGCAGAGCAGATTGTACATTTTAAAGTGGTTCTGTCATGTGTGTCATTTTGGTGCATTAAATAATATGTTAAAGAATTAAAACATTTAAAAAAAAAATTTAAACTGTAATTAAAATGTTTAATTTCAAAATGAAATTACATTTAAAAATGCATAAAATAATGTTACCCCAACATTTCATATTCCTGATATGTGCCTGCTGTACCATGAACTTGTATGAGAAAGTCTCCTGTTCTCTTTCTATTGCTTCCTTTATGTGAAAGATCCTGGAGATCCTGCCAGGCCCTCTGCCCTATTTCAAACTGACCACATTAGACATGAGAACACATCAGTCCCAGTGTGGTCAGTTTTCTGTCTGTGCTGGGAGAACAGCCTACCTGTCCTCCAATGATCAGACTTGTGCTGACACGCTCCCCTGTACAGCCAATCCTGTGATTGACTTCTCCTTTTAAAGGATAATGTAGAATTCACTTTTAAACTTTTGCCTTTCTTGCTGTTGTTGCCAAGTAATCAGCAGTGCAAAATCAACTCAGCTCGATGCCTTCCCTTCAACTCTGCAATTCCACAGCACAATGCTGCATGGAACTGGAAACTCTAAATGCTGTAGAGAATAATGCAATCTTGTGGCATCCATAGTGAATTTTATATTTGGGCATAAAACATAATACGACCCCCGATGTCACCATACAGAGTGCCTGTCATGATCTGTGTTTGCTCAGCTGCTTTGGAGAGCATGGAAGACATCTGGGGTCCAAAAAACCCCTGACGTCTCCATAAAGAGTACCTGTCACGATCTGTGTTTGCTCAGCTGCTTTGGAGGGCATGGAAGACATAAGGGGTCTAATAGACCCCCGATGTCTCTATACAGAATACCTATCATGATCTGTGTTTGATCAGCTGCTTTGAAGGACATGGGAGACATTGGGGGTCTAATAGACCCCCGATGTCTCCATACAGAGTATTCGTCATGATCTGTGTTTGCTCAGCTGCTTTGGAGAGCATGGGAGACATCTGGGGTCCAAAAAACCCCTGACATCTCCATAAAGAGTACCTGTCACGATCTGTGTTTGCTCAGCTGCTTTGGAGGGCATGGAAGACATCAAGGAGTCTAAAAGACCCCTAATGACTCCATAAAGAGTGCCTGTCATGATCTGTGTTTGCTCAGCACTCAGCAGCTTTGGAGGGCATGGGAGACATCAGGGGTCCAATAGAACTCTGATAACTCCATACAGAGTGCCTGTCACGATCTGTGTATGCTCAGCTGCTTTGGAGGGCATGGGAGACATCAGGGGTCTAATAGACCCCCGATGTCTCCATACTACGGAATACCTATCATGATCTGTTTGATCAGCTGCTTTGAAGGACATGGGAGACATCGGGGTTCTAATTGACCCCCGATGTCTCCATACAGAATACCCGTCATGATCTGTGTTTGCTCAGCTACTTTGGAGGGCATGGGAGACATCAGGGGTGATTGGACCACAAGTGTGATATCACTGTGATCGTTGGAGTGGGGGGGGGGGGCATTAATTCTAGGGACCTAAATCGCAATTAACTCTAAACTGATAACCTGTAAAGGCTTTTTTTTTTATTTTTTTATTTTACATACTTTTTATTGCAAAAGTAAACAAAATACAGAAGTAAATGGTCATCTACAGATAATTTTAGGGTCGTTTGTCAACATTTCACAAACGTGTCATTTTAATTCTTGACATGTTTGGTATCTGTTTACTCGATGCAACATCATCTTTTATATTATACCAAAAAATGGGTATTATGTTGCGCTTGTGTGCACTAAAGGGTTTTCTTTAAAATTTGCCTTTGATAAACAGCTGCGCGAATCTCATGTAACATAGAAAATTGCAACAGACACTATTTTATTCCCCAGGGCCTCTGCTTTTTTAGACTATATGTAATGTTTGTAATATTTTATAAAAAAAAAAAAAAAAAAAAAAGATTTAACATGTATGTGAAAAATTAAAAAAAACTTCCCCGAACAGCAGGCGGTTAATGTACCTTTACTCCAGATTTCTGCCTTGAATAAAATATGAAAGTTTAACCAAAGAATTCACCGTAGAAATCGTCTTCCTATTCGACGTTAATTAACTGACCATTGTAAGAAGAAGCGGACCTTCAACCTTCAATAAAATATCCTTATTTGCTCTGCGTCTCCAGCTGTCGTTAATGAGGAACGTCGGTGTTTCGAACGGTGGAAACAAATTGGCGTGTTATCTGGCTAATTAGAATGGCAAGGAAGGACCAACCAGCCGCTGTTAAAATTTAATGAACGGCCGCAGATGGAAGGCGTGGGGCCGGTGTTGCAGCAAGAAAGAAATGGTAGCCTTAATGGGAGCGCTCCCTTACACATTTCATTGTCAAGTCCATCATCCCCGACTCGGGCTAAAACCTCTACGCTGGTCTCAGAGTACCCAATTAAAATGTATAAACCCTAATTAATCTCCATCGGAAGTGCGGTTTAAGCAGAAGTTCTCTTGGTGGAGTTTGCAAACTGGGAAGGTGTCAGATTTAGAGATCCGGAGCTTATGAGCAAACAATGGAAAACAGTTTACTAAAGAGGATTTCCTGCCAATTTATGGATTAAAATGAAGCAAATTAACTGCAGAGGACCGTTAAATATTTTGAGCTTGGATAAAAATCGGCATGATCTGGAACGTGTAGGCACTTTTTCTTTTTAGGCCAATGTCTGGGAAGGGAGGCTGTAATTAGAGGGATGGCTTGGACTTTGTAGAGGAACTCCACTGAGGGCTTATGTGATGTCAGATGAATGCTCTTGATGTTTCTCTTTGGTTTGGGAGATGCAACAGGGACTCAGCTGCTGGCGGATTTCTAATCGAGGTGTGCTGTGTATGAAGACGGGGCCGTTGCTGGCTAAAACTTCATGCTTTGATGGATATTTGATGTCCAAAATCCCATAGACTTTCTATTAAGGTTGTACATTTTTGGCATGTTTTCTGAAGGCGCACCAAAGATGCTGCATGCAGGACTTTTGTTGCACTTTCAGAAGATGCAGGACCCAATAGAAAGTCTATGGGACCATGGCTAAAACTGCAGGTAAAACACATGAAAAACCGCGGAAACAATCCTGCTTCCTCCAAACTACAGCAGTGTGAAGTCAGCCTAAAGTGGCCTCAGCACAATTTATCCCAAGATCTCCAAAATTGGAGGTGCCGTGTGAAGACGGTCTAAGGGGCCCCAGCACCATTTACCTCAGGATCTTCAAAACTGGGATCTAAAGTGGGTCCCAGCACCGTTTACCCCAGGATCCTCAAAACTGGGATTTAAAGTGGCCCTAGCACCATTTACCCCAGGATCTCCAAACTGGGTTCTAAGATGGCCTCAGCACCATTTACCCCAGGATCTCCAAAACTGGGGTCTAAAGTGACCTCCGCACCATTTACCCCAGGATCCCCAAAATTGGAGGTGCTGTGTAATGCAACTATTGGATACAGCTTTCATGGTCAAGCTTCATCCCACTTTATGCTCTAACCATTTTCCTCTAGACCAGGGATATGCAATTAGCGGACCTCCAGCTGTTGCAAAACTACAAGTCCCATCATGGCTCTGTCTCTGGGTGTCATGCTTGTGGCTGTCAGAGTCTTGCTATGCCTCATGGGACTCGTAGTTCTGCAACAGCTGGAGGTCCGCTAATTGCATATCCCTGCTCTAGACCATTGGTCTCCAAACTGCTGGCTAAAACTTCATGGTTTGATGGATATTTGATGTCCAAAATCCCATAGACTTTCTATTAAGGTTGTGCATTTTTGGCATGTTTTCTGAAGGCGCACCAAAGATGCTGCATGCAGGACTTTTGTTGCACTTTCAGAGGATGCAGGACCCAATAGAAAGTCTATGGGACCATGGCTAAAACTGCAGGTAAAACACATGAAAAACCGTGGAAACAATCCTGCTTCCTCCAAACCACAGCACAGCAGTGTGAAGTCAGCCTAAAGTGGCCTCAGCACAATTTATCCCAAGATCTCCAAAATTGGATGTGCCGTGTGAAGACGGTCTAAGGGGCCCCAGAACCATTTATCTCAGGATCTTCAAAACTGGGATCTAAAGTGGGTCCCAGCACCATTTACCCCAGGTTCTTCAAAACTGGCATTTACAGTGGACCCAGCACCATTTACCCCAGGATCTCCAAACTGGGGTCTAAGATGGCCTCAGCACCATTTACACCAGGATCTCCAAAACTGGGGTCTAACGTGGCCCCAGCACCATTTACCTCAGGATCTCCAAACTGGGGTCTAAAGTGACCTCAGCACCATTTACCCCAGGATCTCCAAACTGGGGTCTAGGATGGCCTCAGCACCATTTACCTCAGGATCTCCAAACTGGGGTCTAAAGTGACCTCAGCACCATTTACCTCAGGATCTCCAAACTGGGGTCTAGGATGGCCTTAGCACCATTTACCCCAGGATGCCCAAAACTAGGGTCCAGAGAGACCTCAGCACCGTTTACCCCAGGATCCCCAAAACTGGAGGTGCTGTGTAATGCAACTATTACTATTGGATACAGCTTTCATGGTCAAGCTTTATCCCACTTTATGCTCTAACCATTTTCCTCTAGACCATTGGTCTCCAAACTGCTGCCCGCGGGCTTGTATGCAGCCCTTTGCTTGCCTCTATCTGGCTCTTGGGACATTGTTACTTCAACAGATATGAGCTCTAGGTCAGTTTTGAGTGGCATCCATCTGAATTGGTGCTCGCCACCTTCTCCCACTTTCTAAATACCGGTAGTGACACCTATTATCCTCCAGCTTTGAGCGGCACTCCAAGTCCACACGTGATCACTTTTGCATGACTTTTGGTACAGTACTTGTATTAATCTGACATACTTTTGGCTGTATCTGTGAGGGATTACTCAATCCTTCTCCGTTATGCAGTCATGGTCCACTTGCTAATTGTCAGATGTCTTCAGGTCTATCTTCAGAGTAAAGCCTATTAATACAATGAAATATACAGTATGAAAAGCTCAGAGAAATGGCCCCAATCCCTAATCGCGTCTCACACTTCCAGCCGCCAGCAGCAGGCTTCATCCTCTTCATGAGTTTTTAGGTGGAACAAATGCCTCAGCTTCAGGATCGGCTGATCAAAAGACATCTTGTCCATTAAAACTGTCATACTTTCCGGTCGTTGCAGCGAAAACAGAACAAGGCAAGCCTAACATTCACAGTGCTAAACCAGTGACCCGGCCAGTTTATTAGGTACACCTTGCTAGTACCGGGTTGGACCCCTTCTGCCTTCATTCTTGGTGGCATAGGTGTTGGAAACGTTCCTCAGAGATTTTGCTCCATAGTGACATGATGGCATCACGCAGTTGATGCTATCGGCTGAACATCCATGATGTCAATCTCCCATTTCAAACACATCCCGAAGGTGCTCTATAGGATGAGATCTGGTGAGTGTGGAGGCCATTGGAGTACAGTGACCTCATTGTCCAGTGGTGAGATGATTGGAGCTTTGTGACATGGTGCATTATCCTGCTGGAAGGAGCCATCAGAAGATGGGGACACTGTAGTCATAAAGGGATGGACATGGTCAGCAACAATACTCAGGTAGGCTGTCTTGTTTAAACCATGCTCAGTTGGCACTAAGGGGCCCAAAGTGTGCCAAGAAAAAATCCCCACTACACCATTACACCCCCACCACCAGCCTGAACCGGTGATACAAGGCAGGATGGATCCATGCCCCAAATACTGACCCCACCATCTGAATGTCGCAGCTGAAATCCAGACTCATCAGACCAGGCAACGTTTTTCCCAATCTTATATTGTCCAATTTTGGTCATCCTTTTGCGAATTGTAGCTTCAGTTTCCGGTTCTTAGCTAACAGAAGCGGCACCCGGTGTGGTCTTTTGCTACTGTAACCCATCTGCTTCGATGTGTTGTGCATTCAGAGATGGTATTCTGCATATCTTGGTTGTAACGAGTGGCTATTTGAGTTACTGTTGCCTTTCTGTCATCTGGAACCAGTCTGCCCATTCTCCTCTGACATCAACAAGGCATTTTCCTCCACACAACTGCCGTTCACTGGATATTTTCTCTTTTTCCCACCATTCTCTGTAAACCCGAGAGATGGTTGTGTGTGAAAATCCCAGCAGATCAGCAGTTTTTGAAATACTCAGACCAGCTGGCCTGGCACCAACAAACATGCCACGTTCAAAGTCGCTTGAATCCCCCTTCTTCCCCATTCTGATGCTCGGTTTGAACTTCAGCAAGTCGTCTTCACCACATCTAGATGCCAAAATGCACTGAGTTTCAGCCATGTGATTGGCTGATTGCCAATTTGTGTTACAAAGCAATTGAACAGGTGTACCTAATAATAAAGTGTCCGGTGAGTGTCTATCAGCTGTCTGGGCAGACCTGAGCCTTAGCATTGCTCATGTGTCAGCCGGCGCCGTGCGTTGACTTGTCATCTACGGCGGATATAAAGATCTTCAGATCTCACGCAGAGAAATCAGACTTTAAGATTTCAATATTTTCACATCATGCCACATGCACCATTAGCTTCTCGTCATAAGGAACAATTACCACACTTCCCGGCTCCCTCCGGATTTTCCTTGCGGCAAATTTACGCGGCGCTTGTACATGGCAGCGACTGCATGCGTAACACGGGAAAATAAATTGACAAGGTAATCTGCCAGAAAATGTAATTTTCAGCTTGTGAATAAAATGTTTGCTTCTGTGGAGAACCCAACACAAATGTGACTGTGTATGTCAGCTCAATTCTCCCGATGAGTGAGCGCCGCGCGCGCAGGGGCTCGTTGGATGAAGGAGACGGCGCTGGCATTACAAGTCGGTTTTAGGCACGGTTCACGTATATGTGCAGCTTGTTATCTTGTAATGACTACACGGGAACGGGCGTTTGTTGAAAGTGACGCCGTGTAATTATGTTCAAATCCAATGAATTTGTCTCGTATGTAAACTCATTTTGCTACCTTTTGTATTTCGCATGGCCTGAAGGCAAAGGAAAAGTGTCTGCAATTTGTTCGAGAAACAGGAATTTTTTATTTTTTAAATGTACCGGATTAAAAGGGTTTAAAGGAGAAGTACAGCCACAGCTCGTTTGGTTGCACATTTGCTGTGGATCACAGTTCGTTCTGCTCTCCCGTGACCCGTCTTCAGCTGAAGCCCGCTGTCGGCTGACATCACATGGCCAGGCTTGGGCAAGGTCGCAACAATGGAGTGGGGATCCGCCCACATACCTGGACCGGTACCTGGCTAGGCCTCCAAGCGAGCCGCTGAGAGCCTGAGCTGGCCGCTCCCGCCCCCTCTACAGCCCAGCGCTCCAGTGGGAGCGAGGGGGAGGGGGGCGCTGAGCAGACAGCGGGGACTTACAGTCACCAGCTCTCTGCTCACCGAGCTGTGAGAACCGAGCGATCAGCGGTGTTAGATCGCTTGGTTCTCAGTGTTAGAGGTGCCAGGGGATAGATGCAGCATCGGACCGATGCTGGAATAAAAAAAATCCCATACATCTCTTTTAATGCCAAATCGGCCTGGTTTAGAGGTAGTGCCGTGGGTTTAAACCGGAACTGTCCCACATATTTGTTTCCCCGAAAATAAGCTTGGGTCTTATATTAATTTTGGCAACAAAAGACACAGTAGGGCTTATTTTTGGGGTAGGTCTTACCCTGTAATGTGATGTCTTCTCTCCCCCTCTCTCTCCCTGCCTGTCAGGAATCCCCAGTGTGAACTGAGTTAAAATACTTGTAAAAGCCTATAATCTCTATTACAGTAGTATATAATGTACAATGTGTGTGATTCTCTAATATAAATGTGCCAAATACCTTTGTTATAGCGCCGCTCTGCGCTTCTGTGACCCGACAGAGCTCTCTTCCCTGCAATTATATTACAGAAACACACACATTGTACATTATATACTACTGTAATTGAGTGGACTATAGGATTTTACAAGCATTTTAAACTAGGGCTTATTTTCGGGGTAGGGCTTATATTGCAGCCCTCCTGGAAAATAACGCTAGGTATTATTTTTGGGGAAACACGGTATGTTTTCTGTGTTGTATTGAATTGCTTTGGGTTATTATTGTTCAGTGGTATGCTGCCATCTAGTGGAGCTTTTGGGTCATTACAATGTATTTACTTTGTGATTTGGTTTCTCCCTCTGTTTTCCCCTTCTGTATACTGCTGCTTAGTCCCCATATTTCTTTCATATTCCCTCAATCAGAACTTTGCAGAGATACAGCTTAGGAAAGTCAATGTCTTTTTACACTTAAAAAAAAAAGGAAAACATTCTCTTTACTGCAGTTGTCTGTCAATTGATTCAACCTCTGTGTCTTTTTGAAGGGTTAAAGTGATACTAAAGGATTTTTTTTTCTTTTAAATAACAAACATGTTATGCTTACCTGCTCTGTGTAATGGTTCTGCACAGAGCAGCCCTGATCATCCTCTTCTTGGGACCCCCTCTGGCGATCCTGGCTCCTTCCCCCCTGCTGAGTCTGCCCATAGCAAGCCGCTTGCTATGGAGGCACTCATGTGTGCTCGCTCCTGAGCCCCACTTTGTGTGTCAATTGACACACAGAATGGGGATCAACCCCCGCTCCCTCCTCCCTTGTGATTGACAGAATTGGGAACCAGTGGCTCCCGTTGCTGTCTCTGGGCCACTGAGGAGGTAAAAAGCCAGGAGACCAGCTGCTCTCATGCACATTGCTGGATCTAGGTTGAGCTCAGGTAAGTATTGGGGGAGGGGGGTGGAGTTGCACACAGGTTTTTTTTTTTACACTCGTATGCCCCGTACACACGGTCGGATTTTCCGACGGAAAATGTGTGATAGGACCTTGTTGTCGGAAATTCCGACCGTGTGTGGGCTCCATCACACATTTTCCATCGGATTTTCCGACACACAAAGTTTGAGAGCAGGCTATAAAATTTTCCGACAACAAAATCCGTTGTCGGAATTTCCGATCGTGTGTACACAAATCCGACGCACAAAGTGCCACGCATGCTCAGAATAAATAAAGAGATGAAAGCTATTGGCCACTTCCCCGTTTATAGTCCCGACGTACGTGTTTTACGTCACCGCGTTCAGAACGATCAGATTTTCCGACAACTTTGTGTGACCGTGTGTATGCAAGACAAGTTTGAGCCAACATCCGTTGGAAAAAATCCATGGATTTAGTTGTCGGAGTGTCCGATCAATGTCCGATCGTGTGTACGGGGCAATACATAGAATGAACCTTCATCCTTTAGAACCACTTTAAGCTGCCTGTGGATGGTGCCAAGACAGCAGGTGACCATACTGTCCTGACAGACTGGGTCTAAGGAAAGTCATTGTCTTCTTACACTCCAAAAGACTGAAAAACATCCTCTGGACTGCAATTGTCTGAAGTAAAATTGCGCTGGATTCAACTTCTAGAGCTAAGAAAGCAGCGCCAATCTAAGTGTGGTATTTTAAGCACCAGTTTTAATAAATGTACTAAAACTCTAAAGATAAAAGTAGGTAGCAGGCATTTACAATAGTAAGCCCCACCCCAGTGGTCCTATCCGAATGGATAGCTGAGATGCAGGCTGTCCGCTCTGTCATTGCCACGCCCTCTGCCTTCCTCCCATTGACGTCTCGGCTGTCCGCAAGTCTACTCGCCTCTACTGCGGAGCTCCGGAGTCCACCGGCGCGGCTGGGATCAAAGGACAGCGTGCATCTTAGCCGTCCATCCGGACGGGATGACCGCAGTGGGGCTTACTACCGTATATATGCCTACTACCTACTTTTATCTCGTCAGTTTTACTACCTTTATTAAAACTGGTGCCCAATATACTACACTTAGATTGGCGCTGCTTTCTTTCCCCTAGAATTACCTACAGAGCTGTTTCTTAGGGCTCATTTACACTTGTATCGGTTTCAACACACATTAAAGCGCCTACAGCTTCAACATGCTTTTATGATGTGTATTTGAAGCTTTGGGGGTGCTTCAATGAAGCTTTGGTGCTCTTTTGAAGCTTGACAGATGCCCTATGTGTGTGTGTGTATCACATAGCTGCAATTTCTCCAAAACAAAGCGAAGCTAAAGCTGAATTAAAGCCTCTCAAAAGCTGCAGGTGCTTCAAGCGAGCTTTGCCATAGACTTCTATGGAGGCTTTGAAGCACCACTAAAGCTACATGGGGTATAATTTTTTTTTAAGCGAAGCTGAAGCAAAGCAAAAGCAAGGTGTAAACAGGACTGTAAGCTAACCATGTTATTTAGTGAAAGGAGCTTTGACTGGCATTCAGAGAGCTTTAACAAAGCGTGTCCAAAGCCATGTTTTGTACACTAGCCCTTACTCTGACAGCCGGCTGCCTTTACTTCTAAGTGTCTGCCTTGGATTCATATAGAATAGGACTATCCTTGCTTTTTTTGGACTGCCTATTTAATCTATACAGGCATACCCCACTTTCAAGTACACAATGGGACCAGAGCATGTATGTAAAACTAAAATGTACTTAAAGTGAAGCAATACCTTTTTTCACTTCTCAATGCATGTACTGCATTGCAATAGTCATTTACAGGCATACCTGATTACCTAAACAAGCTGGCCGACCCCAAAATCTGATATGTTGTAGTCCTGGGTCCCCTCTCGGTGCTCCCCAAGTTTGGTGTCCCTGTCACTTATGGTTCGGGAGCAGTGCCATGTCAAGCTGACCAAGATTTCCCATAGACGCCAATGTTAAATGGTAACCGGGAGCAGTGCCATGTCAAGCTGACCAAGATTTCCCATAGACGCCAATGTTAAATGGTAACCGGGAGCAGTGCCATGTCAAGCTGACCAAGATTTCCCATAGACGCCAATGTTAAATGGTAACCGGGAGCAGTGCCATGTCAAGCTGACCAAGATTTCCCATAGATGCCAATGTTAAATGTTAAAAACAGGGAGCAGTGCCATGTCAAGCTGACCAAGAGTTCCCATAGACGCCAATGTGTCCGTACTCGTGAGTGTAGGTAAAGTGATTGTGTTTAAAGCGGGGTATGCCTGTAGTATATAAGACGTTTTTAATATTCATCGCTTATTGGTCATTCACTTCTATAAGCTTCTCCCAAGCACTTTACATATCCATTGTTTGCTGGATTCAACTTCCATGCCTTATTAAAGAGTTAAGCTGCCTGTGGATAGTGCCAAGTAAGCAGGTGACCATACTGAACAGATTGGGTCAGACTGGGAGTTATCTCAATGCATATTTGCGTTGAAACAGAACAGGTACAACTGTGGACATATTCCTGGTTTTGGAAGTTGTGCTAATGTACAAGTCCTGCCTAATGCTGGACATAACAAATATTGAACTGATCACACATACATCATTTACATTTTCTAATGTTGTTTCCCTCAAAAAAAAAAAAAAAAAAAAAAAGTAATTTGAAGCAACAAGGCAAAAAAATCAATTTGGATGAATTCAGTTAAGTTTTCCAATGAAGCCGTTGGCTCCTTTTTAGAAGAAAGCTGCATTCAATTGATCGAAACGATTGTTTAGTGTCATTGATTTTAAAAGAATACCATTCTTATAGTGAAATGATCTTTAGTTATACCCATTATATTACTGAATACAATCTACAAAAGATCTACAGAATAACGATTGGAAGTTCAAGTTTTTAAATCAATGGGCTTTGCAGGTTTATTCACCACATATTGGAGAGACGCAGGTAATAGGACCTCCCCAATATCAATTTGCGGTTGATTAACTAAAGGCAAATAAGCTGTTCACTTAGCAAGGGAATTTTCCCTTTGCTTTGTGAAACTGTTGACTTCCATCATCCAATCATGTGCAAGGGAGTATGCATCCTAGGGTGACAACGTACTGGACCTTTCCCACAGTAGGCTGACAAATGCTCTCTCCTCTTGCCAGCATGCTTGCATGCAGCGCACATGTTAGGCCCCAGAAGCTGCCACTCTCTCTCCCAGTCTGCACTGTTCTGCACAGTGCCAACAAATCAATATCAAGTGGTTGTAAACCTTTACATATACCCAGTGAAGTGGCTGGCCTCAGGTGATACACCGAGACAGTGAAACAAATCCTGTTGTACCTGACTATCTGAAACCCTCTTTCCTCTAAAGCCTTTCAAAGTACAGAATGTACACAGTATTTATCAGCTTCCAGAGTCAGGGATCTGAGCTGAGTGTAATCTGAGACCTGAATGGATACACCCCCCCCCCCTCCCTCTACATGGTCTCATAGGGAAACATGCACATCTTAGGCTGTCAATCACCTGTTGTGTGCTGCATGTACACATGTAACCATAGCTTTCCCTGATTTTGAGGGAATGTCTCTGATTTGGAGCAATGTCCCTCTGTCCCTCATTCCTCCTCATTTGTCCCTCATTTTGGTCTGATCCATATGGTTGTATATAAAATGCTCTATTTATCTTTCAAAAAGTGTTTCCCGGTACTAAAACTTTCATCCAATTTCTAAATTGCTGCATTTGTAAATTTCAAAAGTCAGTACAAAGTAAAAGTAGCAGTAAAAAAAAAAGAAAAAAGCACTTGTGGGTTTAACAAATCTTTTTTCGGTATACTTCTCCTTTAAGGGGGCGTGACAGGGGGTGTGTCCTATTCCTACATATTTTAGCTAATAGGTATCCCTCGTTCCCATCTCAAAAAGTTGGGACGTATGTGTAGCTTTCAGTGTCTTTTAAAGTGGTTGTAAACCCTTACATATGACTGGCCCCAGGTGATACACAAAGATGAAACAAATCCTTCTACATTTGCTGTACCTGTTTATCTATCGCCTCTACGGCCATTCAAAGTACAGAATTTATGCAGCATTTCTGATCGTCAGGTTGCGATCTTCACAAAAGTGTTTCACGATTCTTTCTATGCAAATAATTCTCTCTTCTCTTCTGAAGCCACAGCCCTCAATAGAAAGGAAGAAAAAAAAACGGGCAGTCTGCCAAGAATCACAACATTCTTTAGCAGTGGAACTTAAGTATAAACATTGTAACAATTTGTCAAAGAAATAGACTTCCTGTGTAAATGAAGAAAGTTTAACCACTTAAACACTAAACCTTTTTCTGACATTTGTTGGTTTCAAGTTAAAATATTTTTTTTTTTTTTTTTGCTAGAAAATTACTTAGAACCCCCAAACATTATATATATATATATTTTTTAGTAGAGACCCTAAAGAAAAAAATGGTGGTTGTTGCAATATTTTATGTCACACTGTATTTGCGCAGCGGTCTTTCAAATGCAATTTTTTGGGGAAAAATTACTTTAATGAATTCAAAACCAAAAAAAAAAAAAAACTAACCAGTAAAGTTAGCCCAATTTTTTTTGTATAATGTGAAAGATTTTACGTCGCGAGAATCGCGATCTTTTTATTCTAAGCAAAAAAAATCGTGATTCTCATTTTGGCCAGAATCGTGCAGCTCTATCGATAGATTTTTTTTTTAGCTCTAGTGATAGATTTTTTTGGAATTATCTGCCCAGGGTTCAGCTTTACGTCTCTTGGGTGATATGTTTTATTTTTTTTTTCATTGAACACAATGTCTGATTAAACTGCTTTGTCTAAACGATAGAGAGAGAGAAGAGAGCTGAGCCTTCCCACCTCTTCAGAGTTGTGTACAAAGTGTCAGCACAACAGATATCATTTCCTCCCACAACATGATCCCCCATCGCTTATCCCCCCAACAACGAGGATGTCATGGAAGGCTCTCAATGGCTAATTATGTCTTCACGCCCGATGCCTCCTCCGTCTCATCTCTTGCCGCACTCGCCAAGGCTGTCATGGAAATAGTTTGAGTGTTTGTCAGAGAGGAGAGATCCGGGGGGGGGGGGGACACAATTAGCGGACAAGGAACATCCTCTTTGTACCCTTCAGGGGGGGGACGTGTGACATCGGATTGGCAATGCTGTGTATTCCCCGGCACCTGCCTCGTCCTTGGAGTGCGATATGCTAAATATTGATTGCGTTATATTAACAGCAGTAAAAGCCTCTAAAGTGGAATTCACTTCAAAAGGAGAAGAGTCTTTGTAAGTAGTTGTATAATAAAATATTTACTTGCTGTGTATACAGTCATTGATTGACTCCGCGCCCTCCGTGATTCACGGCCGCTTTACCCTGACACCAGTTTACGAGTCGGCTGTTCTTTCTGTTCGGAGTCCCGACTCTTGTCTGTATTTCATGTGCCGCCTAAGCACCTTCTCCTGCCAATCCCAACACGTCAGTTCTAGATTTTTCAGTCTATTAAAGTGGTTGTAAACCCTTCCATATACCCAGAGTGAAGTGATTTGCCTCAGGTGATACACAGAGATGAAACAAATCCTTCTAAGTAAGTTGTACCTGTTTACCTGCAGTAATCTCGTCTCTGCATTCATTCAAAATCTGGAATTTATTATTATAATACAGGATTTATATAGCGCCAACAGTTTATGCAGCACTTTACAATATAAAAGGGATACAATACAGTTATAATACAATAAAATACAGGAGGATTAAGAGGGCCCTGCTCAGAAGAGCTTACGATCTAATAGGGTGGGGCAGGTGGTACAAAAGGTTGTAACTGTCGGGGAATGAGCTGGTGGAAGTGGTAGGAGATTAGTTGGAGACGTGATAGGCTTTCCTGAAGAGATGAGTTTTCAGGGATCGCCTGAAGGTAGCAAGAGTAGGGGATAGCCGGACTAGTGGAGGTAGCAAGTTCCAGGGGGTGGGAGAGGCTCTGGAGAAATCCTGGAGACGAGCATGGGAGGAGGAGACGAGAGAGCTTGAGAGTAGGAGGTCTTGAGAAGAGCGGAGAGGAAGATTTGGGTGATATTTGGAGACAAGATTGGTGATGTAGTTCGGGGCAGAGTTGTGAATGGCTTTGTATGTTGTGGTTAGTATTTTAAATTTAATTCGCTGGGTGATTGGGGGCCAGTGTAGGGATTGGAGGAGAGGGGTTGTGGTCAGTGTAGGGATTGGAGAAGAGGACTGGCAGACACTGAGTGGTTGGTAAGGTGGTCTGGCAGCAGCATTCATGATAGACTGAAGAGGGGAGGACCCTATGGAGAAGCAGGCCAATGAATTTATAAAGCTTGTCTGAGATGTCAGAAAGCAAGGGGAGCTGAAATAACACACTACATAGCTCAGTGAGGAGAGCTCTGAGAGCTGTCGGCTGGAGCTCCCCCCTTCACCTTCCTAGGCTCCATGAACACTAGCGCTTTTTATAAGCCCAAAAAAAACGCTAAAAAAAAATTCTGATAATAGTATATTTGTCCCAGATTCTAGTAGCATTTTAGAAGCTTTTAGGCTACGTTTCCACTAGTGCGACTTGGGACTGTAAAATCGCATGACAAGTCGTACCCCATGATTTCCAATGAGTACCGTCCATATCTGTGCAACTTCAAAGTAGTCCCTGCACTACTTTGGTCCGACTTTGATGCAACTTGCGGTCCGTAGAGCTCAAGAATGCACAGGCATTGCTTCAAGTCTCATCAAAATTGCGTTAAAATTGCGGCAAAATCTAGCGACTTTATAGTGGAAAACTAGCCTTAAGAGTATTAAAGTGGTTGTAAAGGCAGAAGGTGCATACTAGGCATTAAGATAAAAATCCTTCTGTGTGTAGCAGCCCCTCTCAGCCTCCCTAATAATTACCTGAGGTCCCTCTAGTTCCAGAGATGTTGCAGGAATGTCTCGGCCGTCTGGGACTCCCTTCCTCGTTGGCTGAGACGGCAGAGCGGTGCCATTGGTTCACGCTGCTGTCAATTATAGTCAGTCCGCCAATTAGAATAAAAAGGGTGAGGGGCCAGGCCACAGCTCCGTGTCTGTGAGCTGTGAACTCGGCTCGGTTGCCCCCCATAGCAAGCTGCTTGCTTGGGCCAGGAGAGCCAAATGGGGACCTGTGAAGAGGAGGATCGGGGCTGCTCTGTGCAAAACCATTACACAGAACAGGTAAGTATAGAGATGTTTATAAAAAATAAACTAAAACTTTACAATCACTTTAAGGAGCATTTAGGACCTCTAGCATTTTATTAGTGTTTTTGCAGTACATGAAGAAAAAAAAAAAAAAAAAAAAGAAGCTTAAAAAAAAGCTGTTAGGAGGATTTTAGTAGCATTTAGAAGCAGTTAGGTGAATTTAGGAGCATTCAGTATTTTTTTTCTGGTGTAAAAACGCTCCAAAATAACTCTACAAAAACGTGCCGCCTCCATGGGAGGCTCCCGCCGTGTGATGCTTCTCCGCCTTTGACAGTTCTTATATAACTGAGGGCGGGGCCACCCAGTGACGTACCCGGGAGACCCTGCCCCCTCTGACGCCACAGGGACTTCCCCATGGCTTCCCTGTGGTGTCAGAGGGCGGCGGGGTCACCCGTTTATGTAACCAGGTGGCCCCGCCCCCCTTTGATGCCACGGGGAAGCCATGGGAAGTTACCATAGCATCAGAGGGGGTGGGGTCACCCGGGTACGTCACCAGGTGGCCCCGCCCTCAGTTATATAAGAACTGCCAAAGGTGGAGAAGCGTCACGCGGCGGGAGCCTCCCATGGAGGCGGGTCGGTTGCAGATTTTTTTTTTTCTTTTTTGGTCCGTCGTGGCGAGATAGAAGAAGATGAATGGACATCGTGGGACATTTTTATTTTTTAATAAAGGACTTGTCCCCAAGCTGGGTCTTGTCGTTTTTAAAATTTTGACACTTTTTTTGTGAAATGGTAGGGGTACATTTGTACCCCATTACCATGTCACACAGGAGAGAGGCCGGGATCTGGGGGTCCCCTTGTTAAAGGGGACTTCCAGATTCCGATAAGCCCCCCGCCCGCAGACCCCCACAACCACCGGGCAAGGGTTGTGGGGATGAGGCCCTTGTCCCCATTAACATGGTGACAAGGTGCTTTGGGGGCTACCCCAAAGCACCCTCCCCATGTTGAGGGCATGTGGCCAGGTATGGTTCAAGAGGGGGGGCGCTCTCTAGTCGCCCCCCTCTTTATCTGCGGCCTGCCAGGTTGCATGCTTGGATAAGGGTCTGGTATGGATTTTGGGGGGGACCCCTACACCATTTTTTTTTTTAATTTGGCGCAGGGTTCCCCTTAATTTCCATATCAGACCCGAAGGGCCTGGTATGGATTTTAGGGGGACCCCCACGCAATTTTTTCTTTTTATTTTGGTTCGGGGTTCCCCTTAATATTCATACCAGACCCAAAGGACCTGATAACGGACTGGGGGGGGGGGATCCCATGATCTTTTTTTCATTGAGTTTTATCTATATTGCCGAGACCCGACAATTCATTACAGCCGTGATCAGTGTGAAATGACAATTTTTCCTTTAGAAATGTCATTTTGCTGTGGTACTGTCCTAAACACGGGAAAAATGCGCCACTTTACAGGCATACTATAGACACCCTCCAGGCATGGAATTTAAAGGAATAGTTTGTTAAAATATCATTTCATTTATCTACCGCCCTCTCTCCTCTACATTCGCCTAAAGTCCAGAATTTACACAACATTTCTGATTGTCGGAAGGCAGGGGGCGGGGATCTGATGTCACATGCCACACAGCATAGCAGAGAGATGAGTGTAATCTGAGACCTGAGTGGAAGGAATGGACACCCCCTCCCCCTACCCTCTCTCGACACAGTCTCATAGGGAAACATGCACAGCTGAGGCCTTCAGTTACCTGCTGTATGCTGTAGGAGGGGCATAGGCTGCCCAGATGGGAGGAGCGCTACAATTGTAAATTTTGTTATACAGATGTCTGCATCAGAGTCAAATGAGGGAGAAGAAATAAGGGAAAGATGGATTTATTTCTTAAAGATGGGCAAGTGGGAGTTATTTTATCTAAATGACACAAATACAAAAGATTAATCTATTGCAACCTGCCCACGCTATACAGTATAGCTAGTGAAGGTTACGATAAAGATGTGCAAACAGTTGTGCTAATCTCTCAGAATGTACAAAGAATTCAATCCGTGCCAGAGAATAATTCACTGCAGTAAAACAATTTCTTTGTGTAACAACATCCATTAAATTTCCATTGAAGGTTGAACTTGCTTGACGTAATGGGCAATGCTGAATAATAACTGTCAAAGTTACATCGACAGCAAGGACTTTGCTGACAAAGATGATAGTTAAGCATCCATTCTGAAGGCCACGAATTAACCCAACTCACAGCTGAGCTGAGGATTCTCGGGCGGTTTAGCGGGGATGACGGGGGTCCTGTGACTTTTGAAATAGATGCCAGCTATGCCACATCTAAACTGGTATTTCTAAGACAATACCAGTCTACTTGTGTGCCCCACAAGCATCGAAACAGGAGAAGCTCTGGTGGGCAGAGCAGTGCCAAAAAGATGATTAGTTCTGTCTAATTGTTCTAGACCACGTCCGGGCAATAACTGTGAGGTGGGACTTGATTTTTCGATTAAATACACATGTATCTACATAGTATAAAAACTGTGCATTTTACAGTTTATGAAATCATATGTCAAATATTCCTGTAGCACCCTGGAGTTTAGGCAAGGAGCTCCTCACAAATTTACTTGCCAGGAGTAGTTATCCTGGTTGATTGATAGAGATCTATTGATTTCTCCTTAAGTTTGGCCTTGTTGCACTTTTCTCTTCTACCACTAGGTGGCCGGGTACTTGGTGGTACTAGATATGAGAAGGGCAACCCAAGCTCAAGTTATGGGGGTATATATGGGGTATCTCAGGCAATGGGCAGGGGTTTTCTTGAATCCCTTGGCCTGCTGGGAGAACCTATATATTCGGGTGGAATCAGATGATCTATGCTCTGTGCCACCTGGACGGCTGTCTGTGTGTTGTATTGCCCAGACTGCTAGGCCGGAGACGGGGCCTATCCTGGGCACATTAGACTGTCTGAGGGCATATCCAGAAGCAAGAGAGCAGCGCAGGGTTGGGATTGCGGGTTGCAGTCCAACCAAAAGTGACGGTTCTGTCGGTCGGAGAACCTGGCGTGGTCGGAGATAGATGGGAAGCTGTCACCACTAAGGGACCAGCCACCATATTACCAGGGACCACAGTGAGTAACTGAAGCAAGTACTGGAGCAACATTCTCACCAACCGGGGACGGTGAAGAATCGGGAAACATCAGTGGAAAACAAGCCAGGGACCCAGGCAGCGGAGGTGACAGTTGCAGAGCGGCCTTGTGTGCCAAGCCAGGGACCGAGTGGGCCAGTGGGGTGAAGCTTGAGAAGTTTCTAGAGTGCCAAGCTAGGGACCCAGCAGAGAAGCCGGGGTGACGCTTAAAGGAAGATACCACCGTGAAGATTGGAAGAGCTCAAGGGATTCAGTGGCAGCGAACCAGTTGGTCTAGAGAGAGAATGGGAGCTCAGTATATGGAAGAACTACAAGTAGTTGAAGTGAAGCTGAAAGAACTGTTAAGCTCTGTTCTAGGAACTGTTAAAGACTGTTGCCATAGGAGACAGCATTCCTGCATGTGCAGATGTGGCTTTTAGCTGGAGGCCTTTCCCTGCATAGTCCTCCTATTGAAGTCTCGGCGTCTGCTAATTGAGTTTGCAACTATCTAAGGGTGCCTTGGCCCTAACCCTCTCTCCCCCCAAAAATACACAAAAGGACTGTTTAAGAGAAATAAAATCTCTTTTACATCCAAGAATTGTCTGGCGCCCAATGACTTTCACCATCTTTGCACCCACTATGCCTCACAACCCACCACATACGGAAAGGATGTCAGCTATCTCTGGCCTTGAAAGTCCTCATTAGACTGGAGAAGGCCGGAGACTTTGCTACATTCCCTAACCTTCCCAAATATTTATTTCACTCATTAAAATGCAAATCGATTCATAACTTTTTTTTGAAATGCGTTTTTCTGGATATTTTTGTTGTTCTGTTTCTCACTGTTAAAATAAACCTACTATTAAAAATATAGACTGATCATTTCTTTGTCAGTGGGCAAACCTAAAAAATCAGCAGGGGGGTCAAATATTTTTTTCCCTCACTATAGGTCATGGTGACCACTGTCACAGAAACAAAATTGATAGGAAAATCGTAAAGTTATGAATGTCACCATAGCAGGAGATGAGGGGACATCTTCCAATATGGACACATGTTCTGAGGACAACTTTATAAAATTATATTTCCTTTACTTTGTAGAGATTTCCTCTCACTTCCTGTTGCACCAAAAGGGA
Organism: Aquarana catesbeiana; assembly: GCF_042186555.1. Lineage (NCBI taxonomy): Eukaryota > Metazoa > Chordata > Amphibia > Anura > Ranidae > Aquarana > Aquarana catesbeiana. The sequence continues at coordinate 23,973,984 of NC_133334.1, forward strand.
TAGGAAGTGAAGGGAAATCCATGGACACCGACAGCCAAACAATAAACTTTGAAAGTGTACCTAGAAGAATTGATGCTGTTTTGAAGGCAAAGGGCGGTCACACCAAATATTGATTTCATTTGGAGTTCTCTTCTGTTCACTTTCCGCTTTTGTTAATTGATCAAAATAAACCATTAGGCTTCATGCACACGAGACGCCATGCAAACTCTGCTGAACACATGTTTTTAAAAGCTGAAACCGGCATTTAGAAACGCCCGTTTTGCCGCGTTTTGCCGCGTTTAGCCACGTTTGCAGAGTAGAGAATGACATTTTGCGACCCAACTTTGGGGCCCCGTATCTCAGGGCCACTTGGTGCTAGGAACCCCAAAGTTGGTGTGCTAACACAGTGGAACTAGCACATAACAAACAATTTGCATAACAAATTTGGGGTTCCTAGCACCAAGTGGTGCCGAGATACGGGTCCCCAAATTCGGGTCGCAAAATGTCATTCTCTGCTGCAGAAAAGTGCTTGACATTTTGCGACCCGACTTTGGGGCCACTTAGTGCTAGGAACCCCAAATTTGTATATGTTGTAGTGCTAGTTCCACTGTGTTTGCACAACACATTTGGGGTTCCTAGCACCAAGTGGCGCCGAGATATGGGTCCCCAAATTCGGGTCGCAAAATTTCATTCTCTGCTGCAGAGAATGACATTTTGCGACCCAACTTTGGGGCCTCGTATCTCGAGGCTACTTGGTGCTAGGAACCCCAAATTTGGATATGTTATAGTGCTAGTTCCACTGTGTTTGCACACCATATTGGGTTCCTATCACCAAGTGACCCTGAGATATGGAGCCTCAAAGTCAGGTCGCAAAATGTCATTCTCTGCTGCAGTTTACCATCATATTTCTGTGTTTTCTGGTCCAAAAAATAGGGTTCCTTTAAAAACACTTATAAACGCAAACGCGGTACCGGTGTTTAGCCACGTTTGGCATCTGAAACGTGGAAAACTTTTGCGTCTGAACCCATTTTTTTGCTTCTGGAAAAACGAGGTTAAACACAACTACCTAAAAACGCCAAAAAAACAAGACTGTGTACATGGACACATAGGAGAACATTGAATGGGTTCAGGGGCAGATGAAAAAAGTGTCCAACTGCCTCTGAACACGAGTTTAACAGCGTCCCGTGTGCATGAGGCCAAAAACTTCTACTTCTGAAAGCATTCCTCATTTACAGCATTTTTTACGCCTGCCTAAAACTTTTGCACTGTACTGTGTATATATGTATTTTTGGATTTGACAATAAGAAACAAAAATTACTTTTTTTTCTTCAAGATTTTATAGTCTGGTCCCTTTAGCTGTAGAGATTAATAGAGGCCATTTGAGGGTCTTGTAGTGGCCAGCAGGGAATAAAATATTTAATCTAGAATGCAGTTGATGTGTATTGGAAGGCATTTACCCATCTGCTTTATGCTGTTAGATGTGGCGAGGATTAAACTGGACAGACAGCGAGGCAGAAATACTCGGAGCAGATGTCACATTCGAGCGCGAGAGCGGAGCTGATTGGAAGTCACTGCAAGCTTTATACTTATATCAATATTTGGCCAAAATATAATAGTCTGGTCAATCAAGACCTCTCAGCAGAGAAATGAGTAAAACACGTCAGGAATAAGCAGTTTTTTGTTTTTTTTTAACTGTAATGGGATTGCAGACAAACCTTCTAATAGAGAAGCCCTTCCTTAGGGTGGCCATGACCCATAAATATTGGTGATGTGGTGGATTGTGAGACCACCGAGGTGCACTGAATGCCTTTTGCAGTAACAGGCTCTTGTTAACGTATGCAGAGGTTTTTCATTTTGTTGGGAGTGCCTCCCTATGATGGCGGCTTGCATCTGGATTTTGTGAACATAAGTGGAATTTTGAACTAAGGTCATAGGCATGCGCACAAGGTGTGCCTGGGCACACCCTAATCACCCCATGTGATGCATATTCACCCTGTTTAGATCCCTATTTGACCAAAGCCCCCTAACGGGGCTCCTAAAAAATTTGTAAAAGAAAACATTGAAAGAAATAAAATTGTTAAAAAATAATAAAATAATAAAACTAGAAACTACTGACACTGTCCACTGCCCTACTGACAACGTCCATTGCTTTACTGACACTGTCAGTATACAGTACATACACATGCGCACACACACATATGTGTTTTAGCTTTGGGGTGCACACCTATGACTAAAGTAGAGAGTTAATAACCAGGAGTTGTGCTTTTGACTGCTCGTGGTTGCAAGTGTTGTGTTTTTTTTTTTTTGCTTTTTATTCTCTTTTTTTGATAAGTTTGCTATCAGTTTTTAACCACTTCAGCCCCGGAAGGATTTATCCCCCTTCCTGACCAGAGCACTTTTGTCGCTTTAGCTGACAATTGCGCGATCGTGTGACGTTGCACCCAAACAAAATTGACATCCTTTTTTTTTTTTTTTCCCCACAAATAGAGCTTTCTTTTGGTGGTATTTGATCACCTCTGCGGTTTTTATTTTTTGCGCTATAAACCGAAGAAGAGCGACAATTTTGAAAAGAAAAAAAAAAAAAAAGCAATATTTTTTACTTTTTGCTATAATAAATATCCCCCAAAAAAATATATATAAAAAAAAAAATGTCCTCAGTTTAGACCGATATGTATTCTTCTACATATTTTTGGTAAAAAAATATCACAATAAGCGTATATTGATTGGTTTGCGCAAAAGTTATAGCGTCTATAAAATAGGGGATAGTTTTATGGCATTTTTATTATAATTTTTTTTTTATTAGTAATGGCTGCGATTTTTATCGGGACTGTGACATTACGGCGGACACATCGGACATTTTTGACACTATTTTGGGACCATTGTCATTTATACAGCGATCAGTGCTATAAAAATGCATTGATTACTGTGTAAATGACACTGGCAGGGAAGGGGTTAACCACTAGGGGGCGATGAGGGGGTTAAGTGTGTCCTAGGGAGTGATTACTAACTGTGGGGGGGGATGGGCTTCAAGACACATGACAGTGATCGCTGCTCTCGATGACGGGGAGCAGTGATCTCTGTCATGACACTAGGCAGAACGGGGAAATGCTTTGTTTACAAAAGCATCTCCCCGTTCTACCTATCCGTGACACGATCGCGGGCACCCGGCGGACATCGAGTCCGCGGGACCCGCGCCCGCAGTGCCGCTTCTTAAAGGGGACGTACCTGTACGCCCTTTTGCACACCAGTGCCATTCTGCCAACGTATATCGCGCTGGTCAGGAAGCGGTGAAACGGCACATTTTTTTTCCTCTGCTAATTAAGGGGAGTGGTTCATTGTTCACAGGTGTGTATATAAGTGTCTATACAACTCCCTTTGGAGCGGTCTCCCTGCTAATGCTGGCTTGCATTTGGATTTTGTGAACATAAGTGGAATTTTGAACTAAAGTGGAGAGTTAATAACCAGGAGTTGAAAACAGAAGTTAGGACAGGTGTCTTCTAACCTGTAAATAACGTCCTAAACTTCCTATAAGTAATTGTATTGTAATTGGGAAATGAGTGCTAGCAGGGTTGAAGATTTTGCTCCGTGCACAGTGTGCCACATGTATGCAAAATTGGTGCAAAAGCTCCAGGATGGATACCGCTGTGACAGAAGTGAGCTGGTTGCCCTTCTGGAAGCTCACATTGGAGATCCGGAGGAGCAAGTTGCAACACTGGACAAAAAGGACAACCTTGAAGGAGATCCCCTGCTCGATGAGCAGGTGGTCAGTAGGGTTGATGTGGATGGTGGAGGGGCAAGTCAGGATTATCAGATAGGAAGATGGGTTAATGTAGTTAGAGGGAGTGGAAGGGGCTCACAGAAAAGGAAGGCCAGTCCTGTGTTTGTGCATAAAAACAAATTTGCCAAGTTGAGTGAAGATGTGGAGGTGGCAAACACAGAGGTGGCAGCCCTAGATGTCACTGCCACCCCTAAGAGCTGGGAGAGTAGCCCATCTAGTAGAGGTGGTGAGGAGAGTGTGCAGGTAGGCCTAGAAAGTTGGTGGTAAAAGGGGATTTTATAATCAGAAGGACTGATAGAATAATTTGTCGCCAGGATCGCCTCAACCGAATGTTTTGCTGTCTCCCTGGTGCCAGGGTTCGGCATGTGGTGGACCGGGTTGATAAATTACTGGGAGGGGCTGGGTTTGACCCAGCTGTCTTGGTCCATGTTGGAACCAATGACAGAATACATGGAAGGTACAAGTTCCTTAAGAATCAATTTAAAGAACTAGGCTGCAAGTTGAAGGGAAGGACCTTCAAGGTGATATTCCCTGAAATATTGCCTGTACTGTGCGCATCACAGGAAAGGCAGGGGGGAGATTAGAGAGCTGAATGCATGGCTTAAGATCTGGTGTAAGAAGGAAGGGTTTGGGTTTCTAGAGCACTGGGCTGACTTTTCATTGGGGTGCAACCTAAATGCTAAAGATGGTTTGCACCTGAATGGAATGGGGTCTACTGTGCTGGGGGAGAGGTTCATGGGAAGGCTGGAGGAGTATTTAAACTAGGATTGAGGGGGGGAGGGTGAGCTTGAATTCCATCGAGCAGACAGGTCAGTTAGGGGGGTCAGACATTAATGGAGGATGGAATGTGGATAGATGGGGGGAGAGTTATGGCAGGTGACAAGAACGTTCCCATGTTGCAAACAACCATTGGAAATGATAGTGCCAATTGTACTACTAAAAAAGATATGCAAAACACCAGAGCAAAATGTAATAATGCATTAAAGTGTTCACCAATGCCAGAAGTCTTCCAAGCAAAATAGGTGAGTTGGAAGCTCTGGTGCACGAGGAGAGCAACGATGTAATCGGTATTGCTGAAACTCGGCTTCATTCCTCACATGACTGGGCCTCTAATATTCCTGGCTATGCACTCTTTCGGAGAGACAGGGTAAAAGGGAAAGGTGGCGGGATCTGTCTCTATGTGAGAAGGGGTCTCAAAGCGAGTGTGAATGAGGACCTAATTGATGGAGAGTGTGATGTGGCTGAAGCATTATGGGTGGAACGGCAAATAGATGTGCGTAGTTCAAAGTTAATCATTGGAGTTTGTTATAGACCACCCAATGTCAATGAGAGTAGGGGTTAATGATTCTTACTCTGAATGGTCTAGGGTTATCAGTGGTGTACCCCAAGGTTCAGTGCTGGGACCCTTACTTTTTAATACCTTTATAAATGATATTGGGTCTGGGATTAAAAGTACCATTTCAGTCTTTGCAGATGACACCAAGCTATGCAGTGGAATAACGTCCTTACAGGATGTGTCCAATTTACAAGCCAACCTCAATGCTCTGTCTAATTGGGTGACTAAGTGGCAGATGAGGTTTAATGTTGATAAATATAAAGCTCTGCACTTGGGGGCTAAGAATATGCATCATACATACTAGGGGGAGTACAACTGGGGGGATCCGTAGTGGAGAAGGATCTGGGGGGTTTTGGTAGATCATAAGCTCAATAATAACATGCAATGCCAAGCTGCGGTTTCCAAAGCGAGCAAAGTCCTTTCTTGTAAGAAGAGAGGTATGGACTCCAGAGAGAGAGAGAGATATCACCTGTACAAATCATTAGTAAGACCTCATCTGGAATATGCAGTTCAGTTTTGGGCACCAATTCACAAAAAGGATATCAGAGAAAGTGTAGAGAAGGGCAACCAAACTGATAAGAGGCATGGAGGAGATCAGCTATGAGGAAAGATTAGAGGAACGGAATTTATTCTCTCTTGAGAAGAGGAGATTAAGGGGGGATATGATCACCATGTACAAATACATAAGGGGTCCATATAGTGAACTTGGTGTTATTCACTTTATGGTCAACACTGAGGACAAGGGGGCACTCTTTACTTCTAGAGGAAAAGGGATTTCATCTCCAAATACGGAAAGGTTTCTTCACAGTAAGAGATGTGAAAATGTGGAATAGACTCCCTCCAGAGGTGGTTGTGGCCAGCTCAGTAGATTGCTTTAAGAAAGGCCTGGATTCTTTCCTAAATGTACATATAACAATACAATACAATATAACTGGGTACTGACATTTATAGGTAAAGTTGATCAGGAAGATCAGGGATCAGGAAGGAATTTTTTCCCCTGCTGTAGCAAATTGGATCATGCTTTTCTGGGGTTTTCCGCCTTCCTCTGGATCAACTGTGGGTATGGGATTGTGTATATGGGATTGTTTGATATTTTTATTTATTTATTTATATGGTTGAACTAGATGGACTTGTGTCTTTTTTTTTCAACCTGATTAACTATGTAACTATGTGGCACAAAGTACTGTTTATGTGCTGCTTTGGGTTGGTATCATCACCCCAGGCCTAGAGCTTTCTTTAAGGTGGTTCTAAAGCCTCAAGGCTTTTCCCCTTAATGCATTCTATGCATTATGGTGACAAACCCTCTGTGCTGCAGCTCCCCCCAGGCCCCCCCCCTTTTCTTACTTGAGCCCGATCCAATCCAGCAATGTGCACAAGTGGATAGATTGATAACAGCAGGAGCCGTTAGCTTCCGCTGCTGTTAATCAAACCTGTGACACGAGAGTGGGGGGGGGGGGCGAGTCCTTCTGTGTCAATGGACAGCGGCTTTCCATGGGAGCACGGGATGAAGATTAGGGGCTTGGAGTCCTGGCTGGGGACCCCAGAAGAGGATCGAAGCTTCTCTGTGAAAAACGATTGCACAGAGCGGGTGAATTTAAAGATATACAAGTGTCAGGGCTGGGCCCTTCCTTCTCTGAGCTGGCTTCCCAGCTGTCGGCTAATTGCCAGCTCCTCTCTCTCCACAGTTACTCACCTGTTGATGATATCCTGCTCGTTAGTATTGCTTACTTAAGCCGTCCAGCCCAGAGGATCTCTTCCTCCGCCTTGGTCAACATCACAGAGACTATCTCCTGCGTCCCTGTTAATGACTTGCTTGGCTGACATCCCTTCTGGCTCCAGATCCTGCTTGCTGTTCCACTACACTGATCTCTGACTTTCTGGCTTAGCTGACTATCCGTTCCATTTACTGAACTTTGGCTGTGTTTTGATTACGTTTGTTCTATTTACTTTTTTTTTATTAAACAAGTGTGATTTAACTGTACTTCTGTCTCGGTCCGATTCATGGTTTCTGACAGTAAGCACAATAAATCTTACACAGACAGGTATCTGCTTCTATATGGTTATTTGAAAATTATTTTTTTTGTACAGTACTTAACTAAAAAATATTCTCCCATTCACTGAGGCTGCAAACACCTCTTCATACCAGGGAACTCTTCTTTATGGCAGTGATGTGCAATGCAAATGCTACTCCTGAGACTTGTTACTCGCCATCTTTTAATATCCATTGGGGTTTCCGGTGGGTGGTAATGTCAGTACTTGTGTCCCGGTGTAACTCAGAGGGGCCATATGAAATGTACCTCTACTGAATTTGAATAAAGAAGTGAGGAAGAAGTATATGGAGGGCATGGCCATACGTTGTATCCATGTTAAATGAGTTCTTGCAGCATTACTGTTAGCAATTTATTTTCTGCCTGGAGGTCCGCTTGAAGGCCATAAGTCATATCTCCTGCAAGCAACAAAAAGCTAATAGGACACAGGAATATTAAAAAAAAGAAATCTCTAGTGTAGGAAAAAGTTGCAACAAGGAGTAGGTGATTGTTTCAGGGTGGCAACAATTTCCCCCTTGCTTGTTCATTACAAAAAAAAAAACCTAAATAAACTGTTTCAACAAGATAAACATAGAGGATTTTGTTTTATACATTTGCAAATTCATACAAAGGCAACACTGTAGCCTCTGAAACATGCCATCCTTCACACTACACTTTCTGAGACTCCAACCCAATCTTCCTGCTGCAGTGGTGCAGGTGCTGTAATGGGGGCAGTGCTGCAGGGCCGTCTTTAAGCACCCACTTTTACAACTTACAACAAGAAAATAGATTTCTGGTTTCGAAAGTTATTGTGGAAAGGAAAAAGTCCTAGGATCAAACTGTCTATCCTTCAGCGTACTGAGGAAGGGGGGGGGGGGGGTGTCTAGCGGTACCGCAGCCGAAAATGTATTTCATCGACTCTCAATTGCAGCACTTTGCTGCATGGGGATGATAGATTGGAGAGACCCCATACAAGCTGTGCTTTTGAGTCACTGTTCGTATTATAATCTCATAGCCCAGTTAGAATCGGGATCATTTGTGAGTACTCAGTCTAGACCAACATTGGTCCTTATGAATAAAATATGCCAAGAAATGAGACGTATAATGGAATATGTAGGGGTGTCAGAATTTCCACCAATCTGGGGGAATAGGTATGATGAAGAGCTATGTAAACTGGAAGGGTTTGAGCACTGGCGTTCTAAAGGAATACAATATATTTCACAGCTTTATGCTCAAAATGTCATGCGCTCATTTCAGGAGTTACGGGAGTCGTACCAACTACATCATAATAACTTTTATAAATATTTACAATGGCGTCATGCAGCTAACTCGCAGTTTAAAGGTGTCGGGATCAATACAAGATCTATGCCATTGATGTCTTTATTGGCGGGGGCTAAGGAGAGAAAGAAAGTCTAATTATACTAGCTTACAACCAACTTATGATGAAGTATCAAGATTTTAAGAATACTCCAGGTAGAAAGGGATGGGAGAAAGACATAGGGGGGGGTATAACAGAGGATGAATGGCAAAACATTCTGAAGATGGCCCCATCCATATCACACACACAATCTCAATTGTTTATTATATATAGGACATATAGGAGGCCGGAAAAGTTATATAAGTGGAGGAGGAGGGAAACCCTGAATTGTTTGAGGTGTAATCAGGCCCTCGGCTGATCTGATCCATGTGTTGTGGAACTGCCCCAAGCTGGTCAGATATTGGCGAGAGGTGGTGTCCACAATTAATGGAGCTTACAATACCAATATAGAAATGGAACCAAAGACTTGTCTACTGGGCTATGTTAATGAAGAGCTACATCCATGGGACAAGTTAATACCAATTGGCAGATTACTATTCATAGCTCGCAAGATAATTGCTAGAAAATGGATGTCTCCTAATAGACCAGTATACGAGGAATGGCGTTCTCGGGTAAATATGACAAAATTAATGCAACAACAGGTGTATAAGAACAGGGGCAGGTTAGATATATTAGACAAGTTATGGGGACCCTGGGTAACAGCTCCAGGACTGGCCTTTTTCTCTTTGCCCCCCCCCCTAGAATATCATGGCGGGGATCTAGGTTATAACAGGTGGGCAGAAACAGGATAGACAGGATGCCTTACAGTTTAGGGGAGGACCGACAGTGCTGGAGGGGAGGGGCGGAGGAGAGGGGAGGAGTGGGGGTTCCTTTTTTTTTTCTCCCCTTCTTGTTTGTTGTTTGTTTGTTGTTTGATTTGTTCATTTGTTTGTTCTGTTAGGAATGTTAAATTGGTATTCTGGAGATTATCTGTAACTAGAGAGAGGTATTTTAAAGAAGTAAAGTGTATAATCTGCAGATAATGTAATTTGTCTTGGTGATCAGCTGTAATGTTTGAAAGTTTTAATAAATAATGAAGATTTATATAAAAAAGAGAGTCAGTAGGAGGCATGCCATGAACGTGTTTTGCTCCCTACCACTGATACCCTAGACATGCCACTCACAGCCCATGGCCCATTTTGATTGGCGTGCTACCGTAACACACACACTGCACATCTTGAATGGCATCCCAATGCACTCTTACAGTAGTGGGCAACCTATTTGTGTGAGTAGTGTGCAGCGTGGTGCATCGGCAGCAAAGATTACACCAGAGGCCGAGATGGAAGAGTATAGTGAAAGAATCCCAAGAACATAGAACCCAGCCCGGCCAGTAGGCACAGCCAGCCATTTATAAACAGCAGAGGATCGTGATTCTAAAGAGATGCCAACAGCTTCTGCAGCATGGATCGGGAATGCGGCTTGGCCGGTCCACACCCGAACGCGAGGCTTTCTACAAGGAGATGGCGTAGTCCCTGCACTTTCCCCTACTCTTCGTGAACATTTCCCTGCTGCTATGCTCTGTCCCTGTCAAACGGAGAACCTCTCCCTACACTAGCCAATCACTTAAAGCACGCCAATCCCAGAAGCCAGAGTCTTTACTATACCAAGATTGCTGCCGAAGTCACATGGGGTGCCAGCGTCCAATCAGACAGCTGTCTCCCTATTGACCGCAGAAAGTCGTGGAGGAACCAAGTTTCCCACAACTTCCTTCGCCTTCTCTGTTGAGGCTTTGGTTGAGTGCCACCTACAGTGCGGAATACAGACCACGCCTGCCCACAACGGCACTGCAGCACACTCAAGAAGTCTATATCAAGACCTGGATATGGACGTTCTGCTGGGATCCCCAGAAATAAGGCAGATGTACAGGTTTAGCCCATCAACATCCAACCCTGAGCTTTCACTGAAAAATTGAATGCTTCTTGGGCACCGATGAGAAATGACACCCTATTTCACACAGCTTTAGCATGCCGTATTTTCCAGGGGAATTGCAAAGAAAAGTACTGCATAAAAAGTCTTAGACTCCTTTCATACTGAGGCACTTTACAGGCGCTATAGCACTAAAATTAGCACCTGTAAAGAGCCTCTCCTCTCCAGTGTGAAAGCCCGAGGGCTTTCACACTGGAGCAGTGCTCTTGCAGGACGGTAAGGCTACTTTCACACTGGGGAGTTGGGGACTTCGGCGGTAAAGCGCCATTTTTAGTGGCGCTTTATCGTTGTTTTAGCAGCGCTATTCGACTGCTAGTGGGGCACTTTTAACCCCGCGAGTGGGCGAAAAAGGGTTAAAACCACCCCCAAAGCACTGCTGCAGCTGTGCTTTGCTGGCGGTTCGGCGACGCTGCCCATTGATTTCAATGGGCAGGGACGCTTTAGGTGTGTACACCGCTCCTACAGCGCTGCAAACATGCTGCTTGCAGGACTTTTTTTACCGTCCTGCCAGCGCACTGCTCCAGTGTGAGAAGAGGCTCTATGCAGGTGCTATTTTTACAGCTATAGCGCCTGTGAAAGTCTAAAAAAAAGTCCTGCAAGCAGCATTTTTGCAGCGCTGTAGGAGCGGTGTACACACCACTCCTAAAGCTCACCTGCCCATTGAAATCAATGGGCAGCGCAGCCAGTCCCCTTTTTCAGCTAGCTATCGGGGTTAAAAGCACCCCGTTATTGGCCGAATAGCGCCGCTAAAGCAACGGTAAAGCGTCGCTAAAAATAGCGGCGATTTACCGCCGAAGCCCCCAACACCCCAGTGCGAAAGCAGCCTTAGACTGACTTTTCAGGCCTCATATTGGAATATTTCTTTTTTTTTTCTTTTCTCCACATTACACTGAGCCCCCTTGTATTTTCTGCCGTGTCTTAGGTGCCCTCCCAATCCACCCATTTCTGAAATAATCCGTTTTGGGTGGGCTGACCCCTTACATTGCAGAGCCTGTGAGAATTCATGTAAAGAGAGACAAAAGGAAGCGAGAACATGCTAATGCAACCAACTAGAAGATTGTACTTCTTTCTGAAGAAGGAAGAGATAATACAGAAATGTATTTTTGGATGGGATTTAAATCGGGTAATATGACATTATTACATCGACTAAAGCAAATGATATGCGATGGGGAAAAAATGTTCATTTTCTCTGAATTTAAATGGTCTATTACTGATCTATAGAATACATTAATGAGATGAGCTGGGAACTTGGAATGAGGCTTTCTGACTATTGTACTTTTGTTCTATTATGAGGAAGAAAAAAAAAAAAAAAAGAGAAAATAGCGCGTGTTGCTGATGCGGAAATGACCGCGGTGGCGCAGGAGGGGAGAGCGTTTTGCATTTTGACAAGATTGTGTCGGCTTCTTCCGCCGAGTCAATGATCGCCGTCCCACTAGGTGTAAACTCTGGGGGGGAGGGGGGGAATGATAAGCAAAATGCAGATCGCTCTACAGAAAGAAGTCTTTTATAGGAATATGGATGGAAATGCTTCTGTCACTCTGCAAAAGTTCCCTTTTTTTATAAAAATGTACATATTACTCTCTAAGGAGACCGTTTTATTTCTACAACTTCTGAGAAGTGCAAAAACCGGACTGCACTTCTCAATTTAGTTTTATGGAGGAGTCTCTTGTTTCCGTTCACCCAACTCTCCTCTCCTAAAATACTCGGCACTGCTGGAGGACTCTTCTACTTCTTCTATCTTAGGATAGGAAGGTTGTATAGAAGAAAGAGCAGAGTCCTCTAGTAGAGTATTTCAGGAGAGGAGAGTTAAATAGAGGAAGGAGCAGAGTCCTCCAGCAACGTAGAGTATTTCAGGAGAGGATATTTAGAGCAGAATCCTCCAGCAGTGTAGAGTATTTCAGGAAAGGAGAACTAGATAGGTCTGCAGGAGGACTCTGCTACTTCTTCTATTTTAGGAGAGGAGAGTTTTTTTAGAGATAAGAGCATAGTCCTCCTGCAGCGCTACGTAGTTCTCCTTTCCTGAAATACTCTACTCAGAAGGAGGAGCAGAGTCCTCCAGCAATCTAAATATCCTCTCCTGAAATACTCTGCACTGCTGGAAGACTCTCCTCTGCTGAAATAGAAGAAGCCGAGTCCTCCAGCAGCACTCTCTGGTTTCCTCTCCTGAAATACTCTCAGCTACCTAACTCTTCTCTCCTGGAATGCTTTATTGGAAGACTGCTCCGTCTTCGAAATCTCCTCTCCTAAAATACTCTCCTCTTTTGGAGGACTCTGCTCCTTCCTTCAATGCCACGGACAATCCGACCGTGTGTGGGCTTCATCAGACTTTTTCGGTCAAAAATCTGACGGACTTTAGATTTGGAACATGTTTTAAATCTTTACGTTGGAACTCCGCCGAACTCAGTTCCTATCGAGAAATCCGCTAGTCTGTGTGCTAGTCCGACGGACAAAAACCAACTCTAGGGCAGCTATTGGCTACTGGCTATCAACTTCCTTATTTTAGTCCGGTGTACGTCATCACGTACGAATCCGTCGGACTTTGGTTGATCGTGTGTAGGCAAGTCCGTTTGTTCGGGAAGTCCGTTAAAAGTCCGCCGAAAGTCCGTCGGATAGACCGTCGGACCAGTCTGGTCGAAAAGTCCGCTCGTGTGTACGCAGCATAACTCTTCTCTCCTAAAATACTCTGCTAGAGGACTTTGCTCCTTCCTCTAACCCCCCTCTCCTGAAATACTCAGCTCGGTTGGAGGACTCTGCTCCTCCTTCTATCTAACTCTCCTCGCTTAAAATATTCTGCTCTGCTGGAGGACTCTGCTCCCTCCTACACAACGATCCTCTCCTGAAGTACTGTATATGAAGGAGCAGAATCCTCCAGCAGGGCCATTTAGTTCCCTCTCCTGAATTACTCTGTTCCTTCACCTACCTAACACTTCTCTCCAGGAATGCTTTGTGTTATTGGAGGACTCTGCTCTTTCTTCTAGCTCTCCTCTCCTGAAATACTCTCCTCTGCTGGAGGACTCTGCTCCTTCTATATAACTATCTTCTCCTAAACTATAAGAAGGAGCAGAGTCCTCCTGCAGTGCTATCTAGTTCTCCTCTCCTGAAGGACTCTGCTCCTTCCTCTATCTAACTCTCCTCTCCTGAAGGACTCTGTTCATTCCCCTATGTAACTCTTCTCTCCTGAAAAGTTTTGCAGTATTAGAGGACTATGCTCCTCCTATCTAGAGCTCTCCTAAAATATTCTGCGCTGCTGGAGGACCCTACTACTTCCTTCATCTAACCCTCAGCACCTTTGTGATTAGGTGTGTTGCGGTATTGTGCACATTACTGCAAATCTCATAAACTCGCACCACCGCACACTCTGGAGCCATTAAATTTGAATGTCACCACAACCCACTAAGGCATTGGTCTCCAAACTGCAGCCTGGGGCCGGATTTGGCCCTTTGCATGCTTTTATCTGGCCCCTTGGGGCATTATTGTCCTGATTATAAGCAGCAATGGGGCATAGTTACTGCCAATGCCAATGGTGCACTATTCCTCCCACTGACACCAATGATGGGGCACTATTCCTCCCACTGACACCAATGATCGGGCACTATTCCTTCCACTGACACCAATGATGGGGCACTATTCCTCCCACTGACACCAATGATCGGGCACTATTCCTTCCACTGATACCAGTGATGGGGCACTATTCCTCCTAATACCAAAGATGGGGCACTATTCCTCCCACTGATACCAATGATGGGGCACTATTTTCCTTATTGACGTCAATGATGGGGCACTATTTCCCCCATTGACATCAATGATGGGGCACTATTTCTCCCATTGACGTCAATGATCAAACAAAGAGAAAATTCCCCTAATGGTGGACTTTAAAGGCACATGTGGAAAATCGTAGGGAAAATATGTAGTATACAAACAGTAGTTTATTCATTTCAAAACATCATAAAAACATCAATAAACAATATAGCAAACATTGTGAGGAATGCGATTCATGCACTTATATATATATGGGATGTTGGTACCAATATACTTGCACCCTATACTTGGGTGCAAGTATATTGGTACCAACATCCCATATATATATATAAGTGCACGAATCGCATTCCTCACAATGTTTGTTTATTAATGTTTTTATGATGTTTTGACATGAATAAACTACTGTTTGTATACTACATATTTTCCCTACGTTTTTCCACATGTGCCTTTAAAGTCCACCATTAGGGGAATTTTCTCTTTGTTTGACTGTTAATTTTTAGGATGGGGCACAATTTTGCAGGCAATTGCCAACCTACAATTTTTGCTATTGACATCAATGATGGGGGATAAATGCTGTATGTCTGTTTTTTTCGGTCTGTTCCTGTGTATTGGTGGCCCATTGGAAATGAAGATCTGCCTTTTAGGCAGTACTCGCTAAGATGTGACACGACATGTGTTGACATTTACATTCACCTAATGCTCAGGAAGTGTGATTGGGCACTATAGAAGCTCTAAAGTTGCACTTTATTCATTGGCACTGCCCTATCTCCATTCCCAGCTATCGGCGGCACCAACATTCGATCCAGTGACCTTGCTCCGGGTGGTGTGCTCGGAGGGGGATCGATGACAGATAACACGATATTTAAAGACATCTGTCTGTTCGCAGCTTTCCCTGTGAAGTCCCCCAGGAATCCTCTGAATTCATTGAGGGTCACGTTCATTTTACATGATAATCGGTGAGGTTTATCCTGTGAAAACACTTCTTTCAGCCGGGAAGAATGGACCCCCATACATCCGCAGTGAACGTTTCTATAAAATACAGGGGGGAATTCAATGGTTGTCGGATCGGAGAGTATCCCGCTGAATGGAGCACATCCAGGATCCTGTTACATTGTCAGTGGGCTGTGTTAGGCTGAATGCACAATTGTGGCCGGTGATTTTATCTGGCGCTGTTAGTAAAATGCTTGGAGTGAGCAGAATGATGAGAAACTGATACTGGAAGAAGAAGAAGTCTACTGGAGCAGAAACAGAAAAGGGGTTTTATAAATTCTTTTTTGTTTACACTATATTGTCAAAAGTATTGGGACTCCTGCCTTTACACACACATGAACTTTAATGGCATCCCAGTCTTAGTCCGTAGGGTTCAATATTGAGTTGGTCCACCCTTTGC
This sequence comes from Aquarana catesbeiana, assembly GCF_042186555.1. Classification (NCBI taxonomy): domain Eukaryota; kingdom Metazoa; phylum Chordata; class Amphibia; order Anura; family Ranidae; genus Aquarana; species Aquarana catesbeiana. Next base: position 23,989,536 of record NC_133334.1, read on the forward strand.
AGCTATAACAGCTTCAACTCTTCTGGGAAGGCCGTCCACAAGGTTTAGGAGTGTGTCTATGGGAATGTTTGACCATTCTTGGATGTTGGAGGAGAAGGCCTGGCTCACAGTCTCCGCTCTAATTCATCCCAAAGGTGTTCTATCGGTTTGAGGTCAGGACAAGTCAAGTTCCTCCACCCCAAACTCGCTCATCCATGTCTTTATGGACCTTGCTTTGTGCACTGGTCCAAATCATTTGGTGGAGGGGGATTATGGTGTGGGGGTTGTTTTTCAGGGGTTGGGCTTGGCCCCTTAGTTCCAGTGAAGAGAACTCTTAAGGCGTCAGCATACCAAGACATTTTGGACAATTTCATGCTCCCAACTTTGCCAGAGCAGTCAAGTTTCTCCACCCCAAACTCGCTCATCCATGTCTTTATGGACCTTGCTTTGTGCACTGGTGTGCAGTCATGTTGGAACAGGAAGGGGCCGTCCCCAAACTGTTCCCACAAAGTTGGGAGCATGAAATTGTCCAAAATGTCTTGGTATGCTGACGCCTTAAGAGTTCCCTTCACTGGGACTAAGGGGCCAAGCCCAACCCCTGAAAAACACCCCCCACACCATAATCCCCCCTCCGCCAAATGATTTGGACCAGTGCACAAAGCTAGGTCCATAAAGACATTGATGAGCGAGTTTGGGGTGGAGGAACTTGACCGGTCTGCACAGAGTCCTGACCTCAACCCCATAGAACACCTTTGGGATGAATTAGAGTGGAGACGGCGAGCCAGGCCTTCTCGTCCAACATCAGTGCCTGACCTCACAAATGCACTTCTGGAAGAATGGTCAAACATTCCCATAGACACACTCCTAAACCTTGTGGACGGCCTTCCCAGAAGAGTTGAAGCTGTTATAGCTGCAAAGGATGGGCCAACTCAATATTGAACCCTACGGGCTAAAACTGGGATGCCATTAAAGTTCATATATATATATATATATATATATATATATATATATATATATATATATATATATATATAATATGTGTGTGTGTGTGTGTGTAAGTAAGGGCAGGCAGGCGTCCCAATACTTTTGACAATAAGAGTGTATATAACACATTGTAGTGGATTGCACTGCATGGAACACAAACACAGAATGAACAGGGAACATGTAACTGAGGCACACATCATTTCTGGACGCTTCTCGTACATTATTGTCCAGTCAATTGTCAGTGAAAAACTTCTTGTACTAAAACCAAGCTTGTCCCCTCTCCCAGCCTGTGATTGGACAGTGAAAGGAGAAGCAGCAGACTGATAAGCTCATCTCTGTCACTCTGCTCTCTATTCCTATCAGCATGCACTGCGGCTCAACTGATGCTGCAGTGCATGCCAGCCGTGATTGTTGGGGTCTGCGGGTAGGGGGCCAATCGGAATAACAAGGGGGACACCAGATCCCTGCCCCCTTTCCCCTCTCCTAATGTGAATGAATAATTGTACCCCTACCCATTCACCCAAAAAGTGTCACAAGGTAATAAAAATGCACATAACCCGACTTCCAGGCTGTTTTGTTGACAAATTCCGCATGTGATACCACCGGCAAAACCCTGGTGGTAATTATCGCATGCTTTTTTTACTCTCTGGTTTGTTTGTGAATTGGACTTATGAGCTTTTTATGCAATATTTACCGGAACATTTATGAGTTGGACTTAGTTTACTGCATGCAATAATTTATGCAAATGAGCAACATGCTACCACCCTTATCGCATGCGGTAAATGTTCGTGATTTGATCCATATGTGACTGGTTGTGCTGCAGTGGGTACCCGGGCCATCAGCGACTCCTACAGGGGTATCGTAGTTCTACACTTAAAGTAGGGGAGAGAAGGTGAGTGACTGTGTGCGACCGCCCCTTCACTGACCAACCAGCAAGCTGGAGGAGGAGAGGTGACTAAGGAAACGGAACTTCAGAAGCCATTTTTTCCTATAGTCCCCAATCAGATGGGTGAGGAGCAGATCAATAATTGTGGGTGGGCTGAAAATTGTAAAGTAAAAGTATCTGTATGCAGGGCCACTGATGGGGGGGACCACCAGTCCTCCTGTAGGGGGCCCGGGCACACAGGGAGGCCCAAACAGCAGGAGGAATCTGTGTGGTCGGGGGGGGGGGGTTAATTACAGAAAGTTATTTAGACACCAGGTATCTTATATTGACTACTCCCTGGTAGTGCGAAGGATTTATCTTTATTTAATTACAGAAAGATGCCCTGTGCAGCTCTCTGCAGCAGCTGAAAGCCGGTTTCTCTCCCTCCCACCAGCTTTCAGCTGCTGCAGGGAGAGGCACAGACACAGGGCATCGTTCCTGTAATTGCATCCCCCGCACCGATCCCCCTCCCTGTTCTGCTTACTTCTGATCTCACCCCATGTCACTGTGCCACGCCACGTCCTTCCGTGGCACTGCCAGCTTCCCTGTTCTGTAAAAAAAAAAAAAAAATTGTAAAAAAAAAAAAATATTTTTAAACATTGTAAAATAAAATAATTTTATTTATTTTTTTTAATTTATTTAATTATACATTTTAAAAATAAAACCCCATGTCACTGTGCCACACCACGTCCTTCAGTGGCACTGCCAGCTTCCCTGTTCTGTAAAAAAAAAAAAAAAAAAAATATATATTTTTAAACATTGTAAAATAAAATAATTTAAATTTTATTTTATTATTTAAATATACATTTTAAAAATAAAACCCCCTGTCACTGTGCCACGCCACGTCCTTCCGTGGCACTGCCAGCTTCCCTGTCCTGTAAAAAAAAAAAAAAATGTAAAAAAAAATTTTCAAACATAAAATAAAATAAAGTTTTCATTTTTTAAAATTTAATTATACTTTTTAAAAATGAAACAATAAAAAAACAACACTAATTCACACAGGTTTTCTGTTATGTTTGTGTCCGCTAATAATGATTTTAGTGTATTTTTAGTGAAAATATTGTTTAGATAATTGGGGGGGGGGGGCCCTGCCTGGTAGGCTGTACGGGGACCCCATGATTTCTAACAGCAGCCCTGTCCAGTAGGTTTATGGGGAAGCCCCTATTTGATGCATATAACTGAGATCGTACATTTTTTTGAATTTTTTTTTTTTTTTTTTTTGAGGAGTTTTGCTTTAATGCGCACCCAAAAAAACGATCTTATTGGCCCAGGATTGTTTTTTTCCTCGAGGCTGTGGAAACTCTCTGTATTCTTTCCAGGATAATCATGTTTGCTGTTACTCATCATCTAGTCATTAAATATTGTATAAAGTATTGTATAGCTGTCATCCAACTCTGCACTAGAACAATAAGAAGACTTTTCATTAAATATACTCCGTTGTCTGCCGAGCCAAGAAGCTGACATCTCCCGGATGTTTATTGTCTGTGATATCCCATCCCGCCATTATATTATTCTGATAAATATCTCATACTTTGTAATACATTGTTGTTCTTCTTTATTCTTACTTGATGTATACACGCAGAGACAAGGACGGGTCGATCGCTGTCAGCCGGTAAAGGAAGCTTTAAAGTGAACCTGTCATTTGCTCCGAGTGTCTGAAATTAAAGCTGCTGTCGAGGAGCAATCTATTGCAAGGTTCTGCCTATTCCCTAATCTGCCATGACTTTGGGGAGGGGGGCGAAGTTTCACACCCATAAAGCCCCTCCTGTCCAGTGGAAGTGCTTTGCTTGGCCAATAAGGGCACCCTCATTAAATAGGGAACCAATGAGCGGGGCTTATGGTTGCGGCTGGGACATTATTCCCAAACTGACATTAACCACTTGACTACCTGGTCAATTTTTTATGTTTTGTTACAATCTGCATATTTAGATTCTTGGAACCCCCCCCAAAAAAAAAAAATATTTTCTGAAGGCAGAGGCCCTGGAGAATAAAAGGGTGTTGCAATTTTTTGATTTGCACAGCTATTTATCAAATGCTTTTTAGGAGGGAAAAAAAAATACACTAAAATGAATTTTAGTGCAAACACTTTATTATACACAGTTTTTTTGGTAAAATATAAAACATTGGGTTGCATCGAGTAACTAGATACCAAACATGCCTTTACCACTTGCTGACCGCCCTATAGTTTTACTGCTACAAGGCTTAAAATATACGTGATCATGCACTCCCGGGTAGCGGACGTGAATGAGTGCTGCCGGTGGCTCGCCCCCCCCCCCCCCCGCTGTGACTATGCACAGCGGGAGCCAATCATCAGGTACCGCGGACCCGATGTTTGCCGGCGCACACAGGCAGAACGGCAGTCTGCGTATGTAAATAAGGCAGAGTGCCATTCTCTCAGTAGGGAAGGCATGGGTTCTGTTTTTCTGCAAAGCGGGGACAAGGATCCCTTAGTAAAAGCCCCTTCCCCACAGTACACTTACACACTGACTAGGCGTACATTTAACTCTTTCATTGCCCTAGATGTTTACCCCCCTTCCCAGCCAGTGTCAGTACAGTGGCAGTGCATATTTTTAGCACTGATCACTGTATTAGTGTCACTGGTCCCCAAAAGTGTCAGTTAAAGAGGAAGTAAACCCTGATGGGTTTTACTTCCTCTTTTTTTCCCCTGCAAAGTAAAAGCATAATGGACTAGTATGCATCGCATACTAGCCCAGAATGTGGCACTTACCCGCAAACCAAGCCCACGCTGTCCCCACTGGTGGCCGCATCCATCTCCGCCCCATTTCCATCTGGGGCCGTGGACTCCGGCTCTGTTACTGGCCAGATACACGTGACGTCACTCCCACGCACGCACGCAGGAGCCATCAGTCACAGCACTTGCTAGTGAAGAAATGGCATGGAAGGCCGTTTCTTCACAGCGCATGCGCCGATGATATCATCAGCGCACTACAAGGTAAATATCTCCTAAACGGTGCAAGTTTAGGAGATATTTACAGTACCTAATAGGTAACCCTTTATTTTAGGCTTACCTATAAGTACAAGTTGCACAGAGGAGTTTACAACCACTTTAATGTCCGATTTGTCCGCCGCAATATCACAGTCTCGCTATAAGGTCGCTGATCGCCGCCATTACTAGTAAAAAAAAAAAAAATTTGAATAAATAAAAATTCCATAAATCTATCCCATAGTTTGTAGACGCTATAACTTTTGTGCAAACCAATCAATATACACGTATTGGGGGTTTTTTTTTGTTACCAAAAACATGTAGCAGAATACATTTTGGTCTAAATGAAGAAATTAGATTTTAACATTTTTTTTTAACATAAACATAAAACATAATACAACACACAAAACATAAAAACATAAAACTACATTTATGAAAAATTAGATTTTTAATTTTTTTTAACATAAAACATAACACATAAAACATAAAAACAAAAAACTAAATTTATGAAGAAATTAGATTTTTTAAACTTTTTTTTTAACATAAACATAAAACATAATATAACACATAAAACTAAATTTATGAATAAATTTGATTTTTTATTTTTTTTAACATAAAAAAAAACATAACATAACACATAAAACTAAATTCATGAAGAAGTTAGATTTTTTTTACATTTTTTTATTGGATGTGTTTTATAGCAGAAAGTAATAAATATTTGTTTTTCTTTTCCAAAATTGTCGGTCGTTTTTTTTTGTTTATAGCACAAAAAATAAAAAAAAAGCAGAGGTGATCAAATACCACCAAAAGAAAGTTCTATTTGTGGAAAAAAAAAAGGACATTTTGTTTGGGTACAACGTCGCACGCCCGCGCAACTGTCAGTTAAAGTAACGTAGTGCCGTATCGCAAAAAAAAATGGCCTGGTCATGAAGGGGGGGGTAAATCTTCTGCAGCTGAAGTGGTTAAAATTACGCACACACCCATGAAATCTCAAAAGAAAAAGACATGGTCCCCCGAAATTCTCCATAGGCGACGCATTTACAGGTTATGAATTTAGAGTTAAATCATGAATTATGACCATAGAACAATACACGTGCTTGCCCTATGTTGTGCTTTTTATATGGGGAAAGGGGGAGGTGACAGGGGGTGATTTTTAACCATTTTTTTTTAATCATTTTTATTTGTTTGATATAATTTTTTTTATTTTTTTGTACACTTTAATACTTGTTTTTTTGAGAGTGCATTTGTGGAAACGTAAGTTAATTAAAAACGGTAATTGGTAAACCAATATGGAGTCTCTCTATGTTTATTAATAAATTATGGGACCTGAAGTGTTCTTCTGAAGCAGACTGTGACTGGGGAGATGACTGGAGGAAAATTCTGGTATAATGATGTTTATGACCTCTTTTGGAAGATTGAGGCCCATCTAAGCAGGTGAAGGGCACATCTTGTTGCACACCTGGGTGGAAGTTACTGACAGGACCGTTTTTAAGGAAGGGCAAAGGGGGCAGCTGCCCTGGGTCCCCGTCATTGTAGTGGGGCCCAATGCAGCTGCTTCATACTTGCCAACCATCCCAGTTTAAATTCCCTTATCCCTTGAAGTTTTAGTCGCGTGCTGTGTCCCAATATCTCAGTGTAAACTTCTGCTGCTGCCCAGCTTTATGTAAATAGTCATGGACTGCGGCATTGATATGTAAATAGAGGCGGCATTCATATGTATGTCATGTCCCCTTGAGGTCACATCCACCATCACTTCTGCTGAATGCTGCCCACTGGGGAGGTAAAGGAGCATGCTTGAAAGTCCGGCCTACAGCTGTAGTCATTAAGCCTAACATCAGCCTGTTCTGCAAAAGTAAGCAAATTGGAGGTGGAACCCTTCTTCAAAATAACATGGTGCCCACAGCACCCTGAATTTTGGTGCATGTGAATACGCAGGCAGGCAGTGAGGAGATGATGTGCTGTAACCTCAAATCAGTGAGCAGTAATGCTGTGCACTAACCTCTTGAAAACAATCAGTGAGTGGTAATAATGTGCAATAACCTCTAACAACCAATTAGTGAGTGGTATAGATGTTCAGTAAGCTCTAGCAATCAATCAGTGAGCAGTATTGATGAACAGTAATCTCGAGCAACCAATCAACAAGCAGAAGTCACGTGCTGTAACCTCTAGAAAATAACAGTGAGCCATAATGTGTGCTGTAACCTCTAGCAGCCAGTCAGTGAGCGGTAATGATACACTGTAACCTCTGGTAACCAGTCAGTGAGCGGTAATGATTCACTGTAACCTCTGGCAACCAGTCAGTGAGCAGTAATGATACACTGTAACCTCTGGTAACCAGTCAGTGAGCGGTAATGATACACTGTAACCTCTGGTAACCAGTCACTGAGCGGTAATGATGCACTGTAACCTCTAGCAGCCAGTCGGTGAGCGGTAATGATGCACTGTAACCTCTGGCAAGCAATCGCAATCACTGCCTGATCTGATTCAGTAAACTGATTTTGAGTCTAGCTGCTATTTATTGTATGTCTCAGAGCAGGTGGAGAGTGAAATTGCGTGGAAGAGAGGGCCAAAGAAAATGTTTGCCCAGGGTCCAAGCCTATTAGAGCCTCAGGCTCTAATCACGTGCTTCCAAAAAAAAACCTGATTGCAATCTATGCGTGCAGCGCCCACATTTAGAATAGGGGGCCGGACGCATGGACGGGGGGGGGGGGGCGCCGCCCGTGCGCCCTGCATTATCGACCGCCACTGTACTTTAACTGATAATTGCGCACACATGCAACACTGTACCCAAATTAAATTTATATCATTTTTTTCACAGAAGTAGAGCTTTCTTTAGGTGGTATTTGATCACCTCTGGGGTTGTTGTTTTTTTTTTTTATTATATAAATGAAAAAAAAATGAAAAATTTTGAAAACATTTTTTTTTTCTACTTTGTTATAAAACATATCCAATAAAATCAAATGTCTTCAGAAATTTAGGCCAAAAATGTCTGCTACATGTTGCAAGTGCTGGCAGTGATTGACGCTGATCCTGTTAACACTGCGTATAGTTCTGATCAGGATATTGATCCATACAGACACTATACTAGTCATGGCGGTGATCAGCGACCGATAGCGATACAAAGAAAAAATTGTGCGCTTGCATTAGATATTTAAATCTATATTACTAGATGATTATCATAAGTAGATAAACAAATAAATAAAAAACACCATCAAAGTTAATTGTGAGTGAATTAGAAAGTCGCTATGCTACAGAGCAAACAGCGACATGTAAGTCAAATACTAATATTGACCATTGCATACATATAAACCAACAATAAAGTTATAAACTGGTGTGCAAAAAAAAACAAACAAAGGTTATTCCACCCAAGTGCAAAGTCGTAAGTGAAAAAGTTCAAAATTGCATCCTGAGTCGCAGGAAAAACACATATCCAAAGTTCATGAATTGTATTCCTTAGTGTGTATAAAGGAATAAGGGGACATGAAGGGACCTCCAACCACCAGTGGATCCGAAGGTTGATAATAGATGTATCCTTACCAGACACGTTGGACCTCCTTTATAGCAAGGTCTTAGAAGCATGCAGATTTAGCCCTCTGCAGGGACAGTAGATGTCAGCTCACCACACAGCTGGAGATGGTTCCGACACTTCCGCATTGATGTAAACACTCCCTCGTTTGGACTCGTAGGTAAAGAAGGGGAGAAAGAAAAAACTCCAATGGTATAGTATGTAAAAAAGGGGAATTTTATTGCCTCAGACAACTAGGCATCTTTAAAACATCCAAAACATAAAAGCCGGCAAAATATAAAAACAACAGAGACGCCCGTGCTAGGTTACATGGGGCTCTATGGCGATCTGGCGTACACTGCGTAGCCATGCCCTACATGTTTCGTGATAGGTCCCCTTTGAAGACGTGACCTATCACGAAACATGTAGGGCGTGGCTACGCAGTGTACGCCAGATCGCCATAGAGCCCCATGTAACCTAGCACAGGCGTCTCTGTTGTTTTTATATTTTGCCGGCTTTTATAACGCTAGGTCTTATTTTCAGGGTAGGGCTTATTTTCGGGGAAACACGGTACTAGCAAACGTATGTAGGTATAGGACACGCCCCCTGCCATACCCCCTTAAAGAATTAACCCCCCCAAAAAAAGGTTAATTAAATCCACAGGGGCTTTTTTTTTACCACTACTATTCCTTTATGTTGGCTTTTAAAATTTACAAATACGGCAATTTAGAATTGGGATGAAAGGTTTAGCACTGAGAAACACTTTTTGAAAGATAAAAAGTGCATTTTATAGACAACTATATAGATCAGACCAAAATGAGGGACACATGAGGAGGAATGAGGGACAGAGGGACATTGCTCCAAATCAGGGACAGTCCCTCGAAATCAGGGACAGTTGGGAGCTATGCCTTATAGACCCATATATTTAGACCCGTATTATACCACAGCACTCATAACCCTACATTTGGCCGAGTCCACTATGATATCACGGCTTCCATTTCGGCACAGCACTCTCTGTTTGCCACCATTAGCCCATCCCCCTCGCCTCGTTCCAGTCTCAGGTTCATCGACTTTGGAAATTTCCAGGTATATTGGTTTGTCCGAGTGACCGTTGTCACAGAGACAGAAGGTGATAGGACGTTTTAGAGTGAGGGGGGGGGGGGAACCTTCCAATTGGGACACCTGTTATGGTGACAACTGGCTTAGAGGAGATTTCCTCTCAGTTCCCGTTGCATCTCCAGGACAGGAAATCAAGAAAAATCTTGCAATGAGACCCAGACAACAGAAAAGTAAACTGGCAGGTGCTTTTAACTCTTCTTTACTCCATCAGAAGTTTGAAATAAAATAAAGTTTTGGCTCTAGGTACACTTTAATGAGTCGACAGGTGAATAATGACGTTTCTAAACACATTTCTGATAAGCAGTTTTGCCCTTAAAATCTCATATGTTTAGTCCCGTTACAAAACCAGCAGATGCGACTCAGGCGCCGGGCATATGTTGGCGCGTGGGTGGGCGGTGATATATGTCAGCGCAGTGATAATTAGCTCACAGGAAAACCATCTGGATCTTTTCCCCTTTTTTTTTCTCTTACAGAAGAGCTGAAGGAGAAGCTGACGCAATACGTGGAGGAGGTCAACAAACGCAAACCCGGATTCATCAAGGTGGTCCGACACAACAAGCAGGAGGGGCTGATCCGGTCCAGGGTCAGCGGGTGGAGAGCGGCAACGGCCCCGGTGGTGGCGCTGTTTGATGCCCACGTTGAGTTTAGTGTTGGCTGGTAAGTGTCTCCTGACATCATTATGGGCTCCTACGCCAAAATAAATGTGTACAACGAATAGTTTCCTACAAAGAAGACATTTTATTATTCATCTCATCTGCTCCCCGTGTTGATGGTCTTTGCAGTAATGAAGTGAATTGACACTTCTGCGGGTGTGGCTTTACCGGTCCCCACTGCATGCTGTGGTCCCGTCCACCAGAGATCCAACATACCTGGAAGCAGGGCTTTTTTTTTTTTTTTCTCAGAAAATAGGTGCAGGAATTCCCCACTTACAGGGCCATCTTTTAACACAGGGCAAAAGGGGCAGCTGCCCCCGGGCCCAGTCATTGTTCTGAAGCCCAATGCAGCTTCCCCCCCGAGCATGCAAATAGTTGATAAGTGTATTCTGGAGAGCCCAAGAAAAAGTTTGCCCAGAGTCCAATCAATATTAAAGATGGCCTTGCCCCCTTATGAACCACCCTTCATTTCTGCCCCCTACCCACCTCTGAGCACTGTCTATTAGCTCCACCACCTACCCACTTCCCAGTCTGGTTGAAGGCTCCCGCCCATCTTTTGGCTTTTTTTTCTCTCAGAGAATAGGCGCAGGAATTCCCCACTTACAGGAACATCTTTGACACAGGGCAAAAGGGGCAAAAGGGGCAGCTGCCCCCGGGCCCAATCATTGTTGTGGGACCCCAATGCAGCTTCCCCCTGAGATTGCAAATAGTTGATAAGTGTATTCTGGAGAGCCCAAGAAAAAAGTTTGCCCATGGTGCAATCAATATTAAAGACGGCCCTGCCCCCTTATGAACCACCCTTCATCTCTGCCCCCGGCCCCTACCCACCTCTGAGCACTGTCTACTAGCTCCACCCCCTACCCACTTCTCAGTCTCGTTGAAGGCTCCCGCCCCCCCTATGTGACATCACTGACCCAGCATGCCCCGAATTGTTCAATTTGTTACTATTTCATTCGGAGATTTGGTTACATCTGAATCTAAAACTAACAAAAAATTGCACGTCTAAGCAGAGGAAGGATGCAGCAGGCAGAAATGACACTTTGAGACAAGTACACACTATAGTATAGTAGTATAGTATAGTATAGTATAAGTATGTGGATTGGGGCTTCTGTCTTTACAAGCTGCATTGCTGTTCCAGGTCAGAGAATACTGAGGCAAAACATAGCCAGGAAACCAACATTTTCTGAACAAGGTTGGCCACGGCAGCTTCCATATCAGGCCCTTCTGGTATGGAGTTGGGGGCAGGGCACTGAATTCTTCATTGCCGGCATTCTTTTGAGTACATCCCAGCTCTTAGTGGGGAAACCCGCTGACAGCTGATGAGTCATTGGTTGTTAAGGACGCGGCTGCTGTCCTCCTGGCCCACTCCTTAACAACCAGCTGTTCTTCACACGGAATTTGAATCTGTCGATTTATTTTGCGGCCGATTCAAATCGAAAATTTGGAATTTGTTAGAAAATGAATAAACGAAACGAACCAACAAAACGTAACAAATCTATTCGAAACTAAACACATTTTTTCCATTCTGCACATGTCTACCTCTGCTGTCGCTTTATCCGGACACCAAGAGAAAAAATGATGACGGGAAGAAGCTCCAGCACACAGCCTATGATGGACAGCCTCAGCTCTCTTCCCGTGTGATGGGAGAGTGTCCCTTCCCTCCAGTCAGCTCTCATCTCTCTTCACTGAGCTCTGCAGAGTGTAACTTCATCTCCTGTTTTCTGGTAGCTCAGATAAGCTTTATAAATTCTGGACTTTCAGTGGCTATAGAGGAGAGAGGGCTGCTGATATACAGGTACAACTTATGTAAGAGAATTTGCTTATCCACTTCCGGACCACCACATGCCAATATACGTTCTTACTTTGAAGGGGGATATCGTTGTTATGGCATCAAGCTAGCTACCATAACCCCGGCATCCTCTTGTTCGGCCGGCGGTCTGCTTCAAGATAAAATCGGTCTCTGCGGCGGATTAGCCGCAAAATCACTTTTATCTGCGGCGGGAGAGGCCCACCCCCCTCCCGCTGCGCTCCGGTGCCCTCCCCTTATTACCGGAGCCGTCGGCAGCGGCGGAGGCGTTCGGATGTTGTGCCTTCCTTGGCATTGAGAAGAGTGCGGGGAAGATGGCCCCCACCCGTCTCCATGACATTGCAGGGCGGAAGCTACGTCAAAACATCACTGCCGCCCTTTAGCCATTTTTTTTTAATCCTTTTTTTAAATGACAATTTTTTTTATTTTTTTTTATTGCATTTAGTGTAAATATGAGAGGTGAGGTCTTTTTGACCCCACATCTCATATTTAAGAGGTCCTGTCATGCTTTTTTTCTGTTACAGGAGATGTTTATATTCCTTGTAATAGGAATAAAAGTGACACAATTTTTACAAAAAAAAAAAAAAAAAAGTGTAATAAGAAAAGGTAAAAAAAAAAGAATTTTTTAAACGCGTCCCGTCCCGCCGAACTTGCGTGCAGAAGCGGACGCATACGAAAACGGTGTTTAAACCACACATGTGAGGTATCGCCGCGACCAGTAGAGCGAGAGCAATAATTCTAGCTCTAGACCTCCTCTGTAACTCAAAACATGCAAGCTATAGAATTTTTTAAACATCGCCTATGGAGATTTTTAAGGGTAAAGGTTTGTCGCCATTCCACGAGCGGGCGCAATTTTGAAGCGTGACATGTTGGGTATCAATTTACTCGGCATAACATTATCTTTCACAATATTAAAAAAAAAAATTGGGCTAACTTTACTGTTGTCTTATTTTTTAATTAAAAGAAGTGCGCTTGTAAGACCGCCGCGCAAATACGGTATTTACTTAAATGACAGAAAGTATTGCAACGACCGCCATTTTATTCTCTAGGGTGTTAGAAAACAAATGTATAATGTTTGGGGGTTCTAAGCAATTTTCTAGCAAAAAAAACAGTTTTTAACTTGTAAACAACAAATTTCAAAAAGAGGCTTGGTCCTTAAGTGGTTAATCGATGTATCACCTGAAGCCAGTCTGTAAGGTTTTCCAATCACTTTAAATCATTATGACCGGCGAATCTTACTTATAAATGATTTACATTGAGCGTTTCTTTATCTGGGGATTATCTGAGGATAACTCCAGATCTGAGAGTGAGATCCAAGAACCTTCCCAAGGTCTGCTGTCAGGTGTCGGACCGCATGCTGATCATGCACTGTTCTATGGCTCCTGAAGTTTGCATTACAGCATGTGGTCAGTTTAGATCTAAAAACACGCTTAGCAGAGTAGTTCTTTGATATTTTAATACCAGACCAGTTCAAATGCAGATTATAATATACGGGCAAAAATCCTTTATTTATATCATTTATGGGGAAATTTTATCATAACGTTGCAATATATCTTGCCAGAGAGGAAGAATACTCACTTTTCATTTCTCCCTCCACCAGCATGTTTCGTTGCCGGGTGTTCAATTTTAAATATTCCCACTAATCTCTGTCCCGTTTTTAATCTTTTATAAACCCATTTGCAGGGTGAAAACTTTGACAGGAGCACTTTGAAGCTGTCATCAAAACATGCAAAATGTGGCGGGGGTGACACATGAAAATTCATGAGCGGATGCGCCACTTCTTCAGCGCTCTGTAATGTGCGGCCGTCTCCGCTCGGCCAGATCGCGACAGCAGATTAGGAGAAGTGCCGAGCGCCTCGGGAATCGCTCTTAAAAGCGAAGATAACAGGAGGGTCCTAGTTTAAAGGACTCTGCTCTAATTAAAAAGTAGGATGCAGCTTTTCGAAAGCTACGCGCCAATGTAAAATAAAGCAAAGCCTTGAGATACTTTCAGGGTAGAATAGCCTTACTGTTCGGGGACGCAGTTCTCCATCCAGCCATTGGACAGCATCATTTTTCTGAAAAGTTCCATCATTTATACAGAGGCGTCAAACTCAATTTCGTTGCGGGCCACATCTGCATTATGGTTGCCCTCAAAGGGCCAGTTGGATCTATATGTCTAGATGTCCAGAGCACCCCCTCCCCCCTTTTACATCAGATGTCGAGAACCCTCCACGGAAGTCAAGAGTTTTCCCTCCCACCACTTCATCACAGTGCTCCCCACTTACATTGTGTTGCTGGGGGTGCAGCTGGAAAGTAGAAAGCACAGGGTCGGGAGACCCAGGGTTGCTGAGACCAGGGGAGGCAAAAACGAGGGGGTGCTGTGGCTGCATAGAGAGACGCAGGATCTGTTGAAGCAGTTCTGTCCTCCTTTCTGCTGCTGAGATGGGGGGGGGGCAGAGACTAATCTCTTTGCGGCTGCACAGAGAAGCACAGGGAGTTCTGCCCCCCCCCCTCTGTTGCTGAGACAAGGTGTGGGCGGAGACAAAGGGGGTGCCACAGCTGCAGGAGAGGTGCGAGGGTCACATGTAGGGTTGCCACCTGTCCAAGATTCACCTGGACAGTTCGGGTTTTGAATCATGTGTCCCGGATGCATTATTCAGACCACACTGTGGCTCCCCAAGTAACTGGGGAAGCCTAGGGCCTGGCATCGGTACCGATCCATTCATCACTGAAGCATAGGAAACTGTTTCCTATGATTCAGCATGTGCATAAACAGGAAGCCGCTCAACACAGAGCACTTCTCATTCATTCGCTGTCCAGTGCAGCAGAAGCTGTAGAGAAAGGGACTGGGGAATCTCTGTCCTCACTACCTTTCTCTGTCTCAAAAAGTTTAGACCCCCGATATTTCATCAAAGCCCCCCAATAGGGCTGTTAAAAAAAATTGTAAAAAATGATTAAAAAAATAAAGGATAAAAGAGATAGACTTGGGCCTCATCCAAACAATACAAATAAAGCTAATTAAAATAACCGGAGATACTCCAAGAATCTTAAAATGACAGATTATATCGGCCACAAAAAGAGACATATTGGATAAAAACAGTATCAAAAATAAAATTGTAAAAATGAATAAACTAATAAAAATAAAAAACGACTGACACCATCCAGTGCTCTACTGACACCGTTCACTGCCCTACTGACACCGCCCACTGCCCTACTGACACCGCCCACTGCCCTTCTGACACCGCCCACTGCCCTTCTGACACCGCCCACTGCCCTACTGACACTGCCCTACTGACACCGCCCACTGCCCTACTGACACCGCCCACTGCCCTACTGACACCGCCCACTGCCCTACTGACACCGCCCACTGCCCTACTGACACCGCCCACTGCCCTTCTGACACCGCCCACTGCCCTTCTGACACCGCCCACTGCCCTTCTGACACCACTCACTGCCCTTCTGACACTGCCCTACTGACACCGCCCACTGCCCTACTGACACCGCCCACTGCCCTACTGACACCGCCCACTGCCCAACTGACACCGTCCACTGCCCGACTGACACCGTCCACTGCCCGACTGACACCGTCCACTGCCTGACTGACACCATCCACTTTTAAGGTAGGCCAAGTTCATATTTCTACAGTGACATTTGTTTTATTATTCTGAGCATATTTTATGGGTACAAGAATGCTTTTGTTTTTTTTAACTATGACCCTTTAAGCCCCTCCAGATTTTACCACAATTTGGCTGCACCCTCCTTGGACCATCCAAAGGTGCAACCCTTTAGTGTGTGCTACATAAAAAAATTGCCGTGCGCTGATAAAGTGTTTGGCTTGAAGAAAAGGTGGCAATCCTAGCCACATGAAAGGTCCTGGTGGTCCAGATTCGGCCCGTGGGTCTTGTGGTTTGAAGCATGTGATTTATGGTTATAAGTTGTTCTTGAGCTTCATTCAGTGATGGTGCCTAGGCTGGGATGATGTTATCAGTCTGCTGATTACCATCCTTCCCCCCCAGTCATCAGACTGCAACGTTGTATTTCTGTAGCAAGTCACAAGACGAGAGGCTGCTGGTCTGTGCCAGACACTTATGAACACGACCACCAGAATTTACGTGATTGTGTCAACTCTGAGCCGGCATCTCAGTCCAGAGTGACTGTGGATGAGGTCTGAGCAATGATGGGGCCATTCTTTGAAGAGAAAAAGTCAGTTCAAGTGAAGAATTTGCTTCTCATACAAGACAAAAATCCACATTTAATTAGCATTCATACATTTTCATGGTAAAACCGTGCAGAATGATCTCACATGGCTCTTCACAAATAACACCTCGTGTCCTCCACAACACTCTAAGGCTTATTAGAGGGGGTGTAAGTCTCATGTGAGAAGTCAAGCAGCACTTATTTGGAATAATGGCAAGATGACACTCCACAGCTCACATCACCATCTCTCCTCCAAATATGAAGCACCGTAGAGGGAAGTATTAAAAAATAAAAAAACGCTGCACATAGTATAAGATCCAGATATAACAGCTTTATTAAAATGGTTAAAACCACCTAAACATAGCAGCTGTATACAGTGTCCTACACAGAACCCACAACTCACAGAATTCCGGGCATCCAAACAACCGGCAGTTTTCTCCTACGCGTTTCATCAAATGTGACGTCCTCTTGTGCCCCTGATGTCATATTTGACGAAACCCATAGGGCGGAGCTGGAGGTTATGACATCACCGCACATGAGGGGAGAGAACTGCGATCTCTATGAGAAGGTAATAAATAACTGATGGGGTTACTGTTTAACATTTTTAGGGAATGAACTCCGTCTTTCACCGGAGGGGGTAAACTGTTAATAAGGCCGTTATCGAGTGAAGAATCACACCGATTGCTTTCTTCTCAGGGCAGAGCCAGTGCTGAGCCGGATCAAGGAGGAACGGAAGATCATAATCTCTCCGTCTTTCGACAACATCAAGTACGATACCTTTGAGATCGAAGAGTACCCCCTCTCCGCTCAGGGATTCGACTGGGAGTTATGGTGCCGCTACCTGAATCCCCCGAAATCTTGGTGGAAGCTTGAAAATACAACTGCTCCAATCAGGTACATAACACTCTACCGGGATTTGGGGTACGGATGTGATTGTGGGTGCCTCTGTATATATTTTGTCTCCTGAAGTTTAATAAAACTTGCAGGTCCTGCCCCTCCTCCAGCCTGTGACTGGACTCATTTCGTAATACGTGTTCAATTTTATTTTTAGAAAAAACAAAGTTTTTGTAATCTGTATTTTTAATAGTAAGGTTGTAGGTTTTCTGTTTTGTTTTTGTGCTCTTTGTGCTCAGTAGAGCTCCTGTACATACACTCTAATGTAGAGTTCTCCCTTGTCCTGTTCTCTTAGGAGCCCAGCTCTGATCGGCTGTTTCATCGTGGACAGACTGTACTTTGAGGAGATCGGTTTATTGGATGAAGGGATGGAGGTGTATGGAGGGGAAAATGTGGAGCTAGGAGTTCGGGTAAGAAGTCATTCATAAATATTATTTTGAAACAAGTCAACCAAAATTTGTGTCCGGAAATCGGT
The DNA here is from genome assembly GCF_042186555.1 of Aquarana catesbeiana. Lineage (NCBI taxonomy): Eukaryota > Metazoa > Chordata > Amphibia > Anura > Ranidae > Aquarana > Aquarana catesbeiana. Next base: position 24,007,000 of record NC_133334.1, read on the forward strand.
GAGTGATTGCTGGAGACATGTGCATGACGAAAAAATTTTTAGTTTCATTTAGTTTTTAGATTAGTTAATCTTGTTATTTAGTTTTGTTAAATTTTCATCGAATTTACCATTTTTCTTCTCGCTTCGAAACGTTCGTATCGATAAACTTCGAATAGGTCAACTCGAAAATGTTAGATTTTTTTTTTTTTTACAATTCGAATGTGGCAGCCGAGTTAACCAAACCTCTGATTGGTTATTTATACATATTGATCTTGTTTGTATTAATAATATGTTTTCAAAATATGCAAAGTGTTCTAATTAATAATAATATAATATTTTTATAATTATTTTTATAATATAATAAAAGTAATATCTTACTTTCAACATTTTAATCTATAGAATCCTGTGCAGAAGTTTTAGCCAGCTGAGAAAAAAAAAAAAAGTACGAATGTTTTAAATATTTATAATTTACTGGTTTCTTTTTATCAATTTTACGCTTGCAAAGTGAATGGACAAAAGGAAAATCTTCATCAAATGATTACAATGACTCTTTATATAACTTTTTGCTTAACAAAAACAGCATTATTTTGAAATGGTACTCTAATAACACAAACAGTCTTTGATTTCAACAATATGATTACAGTTCGAATTCGATGTAAAGTTCAAAATGAATTTCAATTCGAATTTTGGAAATTCGGACAAATTTAATTTCGTTGTTCGGAGAACTCGGTATAATTTGTTTGTACTGTAATTCGAGGATTCAGATATATCCGAATAACAAAAAATGTGTCCGAATATTTATTCGGAACAAAGTGAACCGCACATCTCTACTAAAAAATTAGAGGAAGGAATAGATTGCTCCAGCAGATAAAAGTGTTTGGGGTTGTATTTGAAATGTACAAAGAGAGATCACACAAATACATAGAAGCGTAACATTTATTAAAAGTTATGACAGATACAGAAAATATAACAAGAATACTCAACCCCTTCACGCCGGCCGTACGCAAATTTGCATTCATCTCTTGAAGGGGTTATACCAGGGTGATAGCTGCAGGCACCACCCGGTACAGTCTTTTAGAGCGGGCGGTCAACTCTTTAGTGATAACAACCGATGCGGCTAAAGGCCGGTCGGCGGTTATCCTTTAAGGAGCGGGAGGGAATGTCCCCTCCCCCACTCCTGCCACCTTCCGCCGCTCTTCCCGGGCCTCCTGTCCCAACGGGACACCCGAGCCACCAGCCGGCATGTATATCGCCTAGGCTGAGACCTGAACAAAGCCGGATTCGGCTCTGATCGGGTCTCCGATGTAAAATCCCAGGAGCGACGTCACTACGTCACTTCCGGTTTACTCGGCTGCCAATGGTGCCGATTTAAAAAAAATTACAGTATTCAGAATCCCCATTTTTGGCGATCTGAATACTTTGAAGTGCAAAGGAGGGCTTTGGGGTCTTTTAGACCCCGCCCGATCCCTCCATAAAGAGTACCTGTCACCACCTAGGACTGTCAAGGGATGTTTACATTCCTTGTGACAGCAATAAAAGTGAACAGATTTTTTTTTGTAAAGGGACAATGTAAAACAAAAAAATAAAATAAAATAAATAAGATTTTTTTTTTGTAAAGTGCCCCCATCCCCGCGTGCTCGCTCAGCAAAGAAAACGCATACGCAAGTCACGCCCGCAAATGTAAACGGTGTTCAAATCACACATGTGAGGTATCGCCGTGATCGTCAGAGTGAGAGCAATAATTCTAGCACTAGATCACCTCTGTAACTTTAACCCGATAACCCAATTTTTTTTTTGTTAATGCGGCGCCTATGGAGATTTTTAGGTACCGTAGTTTGTCGCCATTCCACAAGTGTGCGCAATTTCAAAGCATGACATGTTGGGTATCTATTTACTCTGCGCGTTACATCATCTTTCACATCATACAAAAAAATTGGGTTAACTTTACTGTTTAGTTTTTCATGAAAGTGTCCCCCCCCCCAAAAAAATGTGTTTGAAAGACCGCTGCGCAAATACCGTTTGACCATAAAATATTGCAGTGATCACCATTGTATTCCCTAGGGTCTCTGCTAAAAATATATCTAAATATATCTAAATATATATATATATATATATATATATATATATATATATAAATAATGTTTGAGGGTTCTAGGTAATTTAGATTTTAACTTGTAAGCAACAAAATATCAGAAATAGGCATGAAAGGGTTAACTAAAAATGCTGTTTCCGCCACGGAGTCCCGCCCACTTTTCATACGGCGTGGCACACAGGTGATTACAGACTCTTGCATGATTGCAAGCTCTTAGGTGAGACTGTCTGTTCCAAGTTCTAACTATAGTATATAGGATTTGTGTGTAAGGAATGGCCAACTCCCATTAGAGAAAGATGACCTTTTAAGGACCTGGTCAGTTTGCAGTGACATTCCTTTGGTATGAGTCGGCTACGGTAACAAGGATAACCAAGATATGAAAGGCTCTCCTTTATATTTTTGAGGCAATTGGACAACTCATGAGGAAATATGAAATATGCAATTTCCCCATCAAGAAGTGAGTCACAGGAAGGATAGTCCTCCAGCAGTGCAGAGTATTTCAGGAGAGGAGAATTAGATGGAGAAAGGAGCAGAGTCCTTCAGCAGTGCAGAGTATTTCAGGAGAGGAGAGTTAGAGAAAGAACCAAAGCCCTCCAGCAGTGTAGAGTCTTCCAGGAGAGGAGAGTTAGATGAAGGAAGGAGAAGAGTCCTCCAGCATTATAGAGTGTTTTAGGAGAGGAGAATCGGGGGAAGGAGGAGAGTCCACCAGAAGAGTAGAGTATTTCAGAAAAGGAAAGTTAGATGGAGGAAGGAGTAGAGTCTTCCAGCATTATAGAGTGTTTTAGGAGAGGGGAGTCCGAGGAAGGAGAAGAGTCCTCCAGCAGAGAAGACTATTTTAGGAGAGGAGCATTAAATAGAGGGTCTTTTTAGAAAAAAAAAAAATGTCTGCCATCTGGTGCAATTAGATTGTTTCTTTTCAACAGCTATGTGTCAGTTTGTGTTAGCTGCAGTATAGGTGTTCTGTGTCAATGATTTATTGAATATGAAACTTTGGGTTCTCTCTGTAACAACTCCGGGCAAATATATAAAAACCATCTAGAATCCATATATATATATGTAGCTCGCCCCCAAAAGAGCCCATTGTTTTGCCCCAGGTTCTTTTCCCAAACCAGTACAGCGACCGCCAGGCACACAGTCACTCTCCTGGCTCAATGAACAGTTTAAAGTGATTGTAAGGTCTCTTTTTTTTTTTTTTGTTAAAAATAACAAACACCTTATACTTGCCTCCTCTATGTACTGGATTTGCACAGAGCAGCCCGGATCCTCCTCTTTTTGGGTCCCTCTTCTTCTGTGCTCCTGGCCCCTCCCTCCTGTTGAGTGCCCCCACAGCAAGCAGCCTGCTATGGGGGCACCCGAGCCACAGCTCCGTGTGTCCATTCAGACACGGAGCCGCAGCATGGCCCCGCCCCCTTTCTCTTGCCAGTGGCGCCGCGCTGCTGTCTCAGTTAATGTGGAGGGGAGTCCCAGGCAGCCGAGACACTCCTACAAACATCGCTGGATGGAAATGAACCTCAGGTAAGTATTAGGGGGGCTGCTGCACACAAAAGGCTTTTTATTTTAATGCATAGAATTCATTAAGATAAAAAAAAAATTCTACCTTTACAACCACTTTAAGGGGATCTTTTTTTTGATGATTCATTGAAAGTTGAACCTGGATAGGGTGCAGGAAAGCTGTGGAGTACTTCAGTAACACAATGTAGAATTACGAGGACACTCGCCACTTTGTCAAAGCTTCTTAGTACAGTCCCTCTAGCAACTACTAAAAGATTGAGCAACACTGGGACACCATAGTGAAAGTGGTTGTCAAGCCACTCTAACCTGTATACACCATTAGCACTGCCTCCTATTGTAGTGTCCCCCTCTGTGTGTGATTTATAAAAATGAATGCTGCAAACACCATACCTCCCAACATTTTGAGACGGGAATGAGGGACACCTACTAGCAAACATATGTAGGCATAGGGCACGCCCCCTGCCACACCCCCTTAAAGAAGACTTAACTGAAAAAAAAGGCTAATTAAATCCACAAGGGTTTTTTTTTTTTACCACTACTATTCCTTTATATTGGCTTTTAAAATTTACAAATGCAGCAATTTAGAAATTGGATGAAAGGTTTAGCACTGGGGAAACACTTTTTGAAAGATAAAACGTACATTTTATATACATCTATATAAATCAGACCAAAATGAGGGACAAATAAGGAGGAATGAGGGACAGAGGGACATTGCTCCAAATCAAGGACAGTCCCTCCGAATCAGGGACAGTCCCTCTAAATCAGGGACAGTTGGGAGCTATGCAAACACCTCACTTCACAGCCAGGATTGCAATCACATGACTGGCCTGCTTTCTCCTTTCCTCCTCTGAGAGATGCAGCAGGCGGGGTTGAGATTCCCCTGCTGATGTCAGTCTGGAGGGGAGGGGGAGGAGAGAGCTGGCTGGTCACGTGATCACAATCTCGGCTGTGAAATGAGGTATTTGCAGCATTTATTCTTATAAAGCGGAGGAGGGCACAGGAGCAGAGAGGAGAGCAGATAGCAGGCTGCAGATGACAGAGGCACGTAAACTGACCACGGTGTCAGGTCTCAACAGCCGTGATGCACTGTGGTCAGTTTACAGGAGGGAGGGCAGAAACTGGCAGGATCAGCCAGGTTTTTTAGGTGTTACAGGGGGGCAAATGAGACAGAACAAGCACTGTGTTATATAACATGCTTTAAAGGCGCAGGATCCATTTTTTTGGGGGGTTAACAAACGCTTTTAGGTCCCAAATTGGGCAAACGCTAGCACTGACGCACAAGGAATAGTAGCAGCAAAAAGTCGCTAGGGTCCTACATACAGGTCTTTATTTGCAATGTCCCTGGATACTTGGACACCACCTTCCAATATCAGCCAGACATTCTCCTATGAACACTCCAGACCAAATTATTATTATTATACAGGATTTATATAGCGCCAACAGTTTATCTAACGCTTTACAACTTGAGGGTAGACAGTACAAATACAATACACTTTAATACAGTAGGAATCGGAGGGCCTTGCTCATTAGAGCTTACAATCTAAGAGGGAAGGTCAAGAGATACAAGAGGTAATAACTGTGGGGCGATGTGCTGATTGAGAAGATAAATGTTAGGTGGGGGCCAGATAGGCTTCTCTGAAGAGATGAGTTTTCAGGGATCATCTGAAAGTGGATAAAGTAGAAGAAAATCAGACAGATTGTAGAGCATTCCAGAGGATGGGAGAGGCTCTGGAGTAGTCCTGAATCCTCAGTACATCCTCAGTAAAATCCCTTAATCGGTTCCAGCAGAACAGGCTCCCAAGCTCTTAGCATAGCCAAGACCTTCGATGAGCGCATGTAGAAATACACCATGTATGCCTAGGGGGGCAGCAGCCCTTCAGGCTGGGAACTTCTCCTCCCGTGGTTGCAGGAAGGAGAATTGCGCCATCTATGGTCAGCTTTAGGGTGCAGCCATCAATGTTTTCTAGAAGTTTGTAGAGAAGACAGAAGGAGGGGGGCAGTGACACAGAGTGTGCAGAATTTCAAAATCTAAGAGAATGCAGAAACATAATGAAGCCATATGGTAAATCAGGGTGTACATTGTTTTAAAAACCTTTGGTCTGCATGATTTTCTAATCTGTGTATTTAGCATGTTAGCGTGTGTTGCCCTTTAACAAGTCTGCTGTCGTACTCTTTTTGAAGAACGCCCAGCTTTGTTGTCGTTAAGGGACGAATCCTCTAATTTCTCCTTAATCTGGAATTACAGCCGGGCTTTCCTCAGAACAATGTGGCGTGGTTGCGTTTGGTGCTGATAGTACATGATACAGAGACTTTACAGATCAGATAAAAACCCACAAGAATGACGATCAGGACAAAGCCCATCTCTTCTCCCTTTGCTCCTCGTTCTTATCTTGTTAATTGCTTGATGACCAATTCTCCTCCACTTCACTCTCTCTTGTCATGTAAATTACTTGCTTTTAGGCTTCAAAGGCAAAGTCACTGGAAGGGAAATTTAATAGTGCACACAAGAGTGATTTTTCTCGGCGTGTAGAAAGTATACTGGGGGGGGAGTTTATGTTCTTTGTAATTACTTTTATGTGTGTATTAAAGTGGAATTAAAGCTTCATATTTTTTTAGGTTCCCCAGAATGCACTGCACATTATGGCGCACATAACCTTGCAAAGTGCCCTCTTCCAGCGCTGTGATGTTTGCAGTCATTGCTCCATCCTTGGCACTTCCATCTTCCTTAGGGTGTTCTATAGTCCTACACCCATATGGCAATTGTAATGTTGCTTAAGATGAAACATTAAAAATGCTCAATTCCTTTACCCACTTCAATACCGGGCACTTTCACCCTCTTCCTGCCCAGGCCAATTTTCAGCTTTCAGCGCTGCCGTGGTTTGAATGACAATTGCGCGGTCGTGCAACACTGTACTCATATGACATTTTTATCATTTTTTTGAGACATGTAGAACTTTCTTTTGGTGGTATTTAATCACCACTGGGATTTTTATGTTTTGCTAAACAAAATAAGTATTCTTTCTTCTTCACTGATGTGCACTGATGAGGCTGCCCTGATGTGCCCTGATGTGTGCTGATGTGCGTTGATGAGGCTGCCCTGATGAGGCTGCCCTGATGTGTGCTGATGTGCGTTGATGAGGCTGCCCTGATGAGGCTGTACTGATGTGTGCTGATGAGGCTGTACTGATGTGCGCTGATGAGGCTGTACTGATGTGCGCTGATGAGGCAGTGCTGATGGGGCTGCACTGATGAGGCAAGGATGATGAGGCTGCGCTGATGAGCACTAATGAGGCTGCACTGATGTGCACTTGATGAGGCTGCACTAATAAGGTAAGGATGATGAGGCTGCGCTGATGAGCGCTAATGAGCCTGCGCTGATGAGTGCTATTGAGGCTGCGCTGATGAGCGCTATTGAGGCTGCGCTGATGAGCGCTATTGAGGCTGCGCTGATGAGCGCTATTGAGGCTGCGCTGATGAGCGCTATTGAGGCTGCGCTGATGAGCGCTATTGAGGCTGCACTATTGAGGCTGCGCTGATGAGCGCTATTGAGACTGCGCTGATGAGCGCTATTGAGGCAGTGCTGATGGGGCTGCACTGATAAAGGCAAGAATGATGAGGCTGCGCTGATGTGCGCTAATGAGGCTGCGCTAATGTGCTCTAATGAGGCTGCGCTGATGTGCGCTAATGAGGCTGTGCTGATGTGCGCTAATGAGGCTGCGCTGATGTGCGCTAATGAGGCTGCGCTGATGTGCGCTAATGAGGCTGCGCTAATGAGGCTGCGCTGATGAGGCTGCGCTGATGAGGCTGCGCTGATGAGGTTGCGCTGATGGGGCTGCACTGATAATCAGGGTACTGATGATCAGCGTAAACAATGTGCTCACTGTGCCCTGACAGTTATCAGCTCTCATTTCCTCACAGAGACCGATAACCGGAAAGTCTGTTTACATGTGACCAACTGTGATTGGACACAGCTGATCACATGGTAAAGGGCCACTGTGATTGGCCCTATACCACTATTTGTGATGAGCTGTGTCCTTTGGACATAGCGGTCCCAGAGTTCACCCTAATGCGCGGGAGGCGTGCACATGGGAAGACACCCATGGACGTCTTCCCAGAACTGGAGAACCGCGTTTTAGCCATCTTTCGGCTATAGTGCGGTCAAGAAGCACTTGAGTAACATGCATGGGGACGCCCTGACCCTGCCTGTGAAGTGGCACATCTGTGTAATATTCTTGTGAATACGTGATTAGTAAGGGCCGGTTCACAGCATGAATCGCATGCGATATGGGTGCATTAGAACGAGCTGAAATCATGCCGGACTGCACCAGAAGTATTGGATTTCTATTTGAAAAAAAAAAACAAAAAAATCGCACTGCAACTGGATGGTATGTGGACGATCTGTACTGTAGCTTCAGCAGAACTCCCTGCAGTAAGTGAAGTTCTGCTTTAACTTCACACAAGTTTAACAAAATAAATAAAATAAAATCTGTTTGCAGATGGAATGACTCCATTACCGTTTATAAAAACGTGCGCTGAACTCGCAAATGACTGCGGCGACGCTGACGTTATTAGTTATTTTAAACAGGCGATGTGATTTCCCTCTATGATTACATGTTCCTAATCACAATCTCCGTCCTCGTCTCGGGAGCCGTAACGAAAAAATTAAAATCCAGCGGTTGGCAAAAGACGCGGCGTAATTCATTCCCCTTCCTTAACGACTTTATGAGCAGCTGTCATCTTTTAGCTGCACATATGTTGCGTTTTGGGAATTCGCTCTCGTTTTGCTTGATACATACCGCTAACAAACTTTTCTCTCTCTCTCCACAGCGACTCGCAGAGCGCTGCGGAAAAAAACTTACAGCGGCACCTGTTCCCTTGTTTTTCGTGTTCCTTGGATTGATGGCTGCTTAACAACACTTCAAAACGCCGGAGCGAGCGACTCCTCCCTGCGCAAGTCGGTTTTAAATATTCTTTACCTCTTACTGGCGTTCCTTTTTTCACGACCGCGCGCTTGTCTTGTTTTTACGCCATCTGTTCGGTGACAGCGGTTTAAAATATTTCAGAATATATCAACAGAAAGTAAAGGAAGAGAGCAGAAATAAAATGTATTTTTTTTCTTGCTGTTGATTGAAATGAATTTTGCGTGTGAACTCTGATCACTTTGAAGACGCTCTTAAAGGACACGTTATTGATGAGAGTTTTGTGAAGTGTTTCTCTTTCATTAATTACAAATATATTACAAATATAAATAAATCTCCTGCGGTTTGTGTTCTGGGTCCTGTTTTTTTTTGTTTTTTGTTTTTTTTTTTTTATTTCTGATGGAATTGATTCATGGGTTTTTTTTTTTTACTGGTTCTACAATAAAATAATTGCTGATTGGTGGACAGTTGACCCGACTTACCTGGCAAAATGATTTTTAGGTTACACATCTGTTTATTAGACATGTGCAGAACCAAAAAATTTGTTTTGTTTCAATTCGTTATTTACATAAATTCGTTTAGGTAAAATGGTTTAAATTTGTTTTCGGAATTCATTCGTTCGTTTTCGGATCGATTCGAATCCTATTTGAACAGTTTTTGAATTCGAAAAATTTTCCAATTTCCAAAGAGTATAAAATAGAATAGAAAATAATGGAATAGAATAGAAAGGAATAGAATAATTAAAAAAAATAGAATAAAATAGAGTATAACCATCTTCTGAAATTCGAAGAGACGAGAAGTTTGCATTATAGCAACAGACGGTCCGGAGCCAAGAGCTGTTCAAAGACATTCCCAGACCGCCCCCAGGAAAGCAAATGCTTGGTTGTATCAACCAGAAAGAAACTCCAGAAATATGATATTAAATCATGTTGCCTTCCAACAGATGGGCACTGGTAGGTGACACTGATGGGCAGCACTGATTAGCAGTACTGGTGGGCACTGATTAGCAGTAATGATTGGCACTGGTGGGCACTGATTAGCAGTAATGATTGGCACTGGTGGGCACTGATTAGCAGTAATGATTGGCACTGGCGGGCACTGATTAGCAGTAATTATTGGCACTGGTGGGCACTGATTAGCAGTAATGATTGGCACTGATTAGCAGTAATGATTGGCACTGGTGGGCACTGATTAGCAGTAATGATTGGCCCTGGTGGGCACTGATTAGCGGTAATGATTGGCACTGATTAGTGGTAATGATTGGCACTGGTGGGCACTAATTAGCAGTAATAATTGGCACTGGTGGGCACTGATTAGCAGTAATGATTGGCACTGGTGGGCACTGATTAGCGGTAATGATTGGCACTGATTAGTGGTAATAGTTGGCACTGGTGGGCACTGATTAGCAGTAATGATTGGCACTGGTGGGCACTGATTAGCAGTAATGATTGGCACTGGTGGGCACTGATTAGCAGTAATGATTGGCACTGGTGGGCACTGATTAGCAGTAATAATTGGCACTGGTGGGCACTGATTAGCAGTAATGATTGGCACTGGTGGGCACTGATTAGCAGTAATGATTGGCACTGGTGGGCACTGATTAGCAGTAATAATTGGCACTGGTGGGCACTGATTAGCAGTAATGATTGGCACTGGTGGGCACTGATTAGCAGTAATGATTGGCACTGGTGGGCATTGATTTGCAGTAATGATTGGCACTGGGGGGCACTGATTAGCAGTAATAATTGGCACTGGTGGGCACTGATTAGCAGTAATGATTGGCATTGGTGGGCACTGATTAGCAGTAATGATTGGCACCGGTGGGCACTGATTAGCAGTAATAATTGGCACTGGTGGGCACTGATTAGCAGTAATGATTGGCACTGGTGGGCACTGATTTGCAGTAATGATTGGCACTGGTGGGCACTGATTAGCAGTAATGATTGGCATTGGTGAGCACTGATTAGCAACACTCATGAGTAATGTTGGGACCGATGTCCCTGTAAAAGAAGCCGTATACCGTCTTTCTTCTTTTCTCCTTACGCTGTCAGCCAGAGGAGAAAACAAGCAGACAACCGGCTTCTGTTTACTTCCGTGATCAGCTGTCATTGGCTGACAGCTGATCACGTGGTAAAGGGCTACTGTGATTGGCCCTTTTACTTTGATCTGTGATCAGCTGAGTCCAAAAGGACTTGATCACAGAGCGTGCTCCCTGCGTGATAATGGGAGGACGTCTATGGACACCCTCCTGGCAATGGAAGCCTGCGCTGTAGCTTTCTTTCAGCTATAGCATGGACGGAAAGTGGTTAAAGCGGAGTTCCACCCAAAAGTGGAAGCTTATCTGCTTCTCCCCCCCCCCTCCCCAGGCACTTTTCGGGGGGGGGGGGGGGGGAGACCTGTTTTTGACGGGTCCCCACTTCTGAGAGATCTCGCCGCGGCTGGGGGGGAGGGGCGGATCTTTTTCTTTTTATACAAGATGAACAGTGAGCAGCACAGCAGTGACATCCCAAAATCCCACCCCAAACCTGTGAAACGAACAGTCAAAAGCAGCAGTGCCTTAGATGATCTCACACTGCAGATGTACAGCTCTGAAACTGCAGAACAGGAGTGCCTAGGCACAGGAAGTGCACAGCTATTTTTCCTGAAGGGCTCAAGACGGAAAGTTTATTTTTCAGGGTACTGATTAGGCACAGTTGGCATTCCTAGATGCCTCCTATAAGATGGCAAATCTTAATTTTTTACTTTGTTCACGCTTTCTATTTGCTCAGACTTTCCGGGCAGAAGGCAGCACTATATAGTCTGTTGTTTGTGGAAGATCTATAAATAAATAACTATGAATGTGTTCCCATCATGGACCATTGAACAGATGATCTCGGAACACACGGCAGGGAACATGCATTTATTGACAAGATGCTTATTGCACTTGTATTCCTCTACCATAGCGAATGCGTTTTGGAGAATCCTATTTACTGCTGCCATTTGTCTATAGATTCTATATATTGATCGAAATCCTCCTTTAATTGTATCATTAGAGATCAGGAAATCTAAACAACATAATTATCTAGACTGGAATCAATTTGAATGGATTCCTTAGGCATATATATCATTAGGTCTTTGCCGACACTTACAATGCCTTTGAGGATTATTATTATTATGGGTATAGAATTGGATATAGCTGTGTTGCCATTCATATATTTTTGGATAATAGAGCTGCACTGCTTGTGACAGCTGCCTTTTTAAATGGGAAACAATAAATGTAATGCTTTATTATAGGGAACATGATGGTTCTGACTTTGCACACAAATAATTGTACGGATAACTTGTAGCGATAATGGCACTAAAATAGTTCTTTGCATTACAGTGAGAGGTTTTGTATACATAGGGATGGAGGGGGAGGGGGTACCTCATTAGAGCTAAAAAAAAAATGTGTTTGAATGTTTTGAAAAAGAGAAATAGAATACCTGTTATTTTTGTGTCGGGGCTCTTTTACTCTTTCTAATCATACGAATTCAGAATACAGAGAGCTCCTCGTGGGTGTGGTGGGAGCATCCGCTTCAATAAGCTAGTGTCAGGGTCTGGAACCTGCGACCTCTGTGATGGCTGGCAGTGGCTCTTCTTGTTAAATTACCCGAGAAACTGTACAGCTCCCTGTCTAATCTCTTGGGACAGGGGTCTCCAAACTTTGTAAACAAAAGGGCCAGTTTACTGTCCTTCGGACTTAGGGGGGGGGGGGGCAGACTGTGGCCATTGGGAGTAGAAAAGGTCCCAATGTCTTGGGGGAATAATAAATGCCTCATCTTTGGTATTGGGGGGAGGAGTAGGGCCCCATTTTTTGGTGTCGTGGGAGGAATTGCATCCCATCATTGGTTTTACTGGGTCCCATCATCTTTGTAAGGAACTGTGCCCCATCTTTGACCTTCTTGGGAAGACTTGTGACCTATTGTTGGTATCATTGTATGGAATTGTGCCCCATCTTTGGTCTTCTTGGGAAGACTTGTGACCCATTGTTAGTATCATTGTATGGAATTGTGCCCCATCTTTGATCTTCTTGGGAAGACTTGTGACCTATTGTTGGTATCATTGTATGGAATTGTGCCCCATCTTTGGTCTTCTTGGGAAGACTTGTGGCTCATTGTTGGTATCATTGTATGGAATTGTGCCCCATCTTTGGTCTTCTTGGGAAGACTTGTGGCTTATTATTGATATTATTGTAAGGAACTGTGCCCCATTTTTGGTCTTCTTGGGAAGACTTGTGGCTTTTTATTGATATTATTGTAAGGAACTGTGCCCCATCTTTGGTCTTCTTGGGAAGAATTATGGCCGATTGTTGGTATCATTGGCAGGAATTGTGCCCCATTTTTGGTCTTCTTGGGAAGAATTGTGGCGCATTGTTGGTATCATTGGCAGGAATTCTGCCCTTGTGTTGGTGGAGGGAATTATGCCTCACTGTTGGTATCAGCAGATGAAAATAGCACCCCAAGGGCCAGATAAAAGCAAGAAAAGGGCCACATATGGCCCCAGGGACACAGTTTGGAGACCACTGTCTTAGGACAATCTTGACTTCTCTTGCTTCTGGTGAACCTTGAACTCTTTGCTCCTCTCATGAACTTCCCAAGTTAAGCCACGTGTCTGCGCTTAAACTGGAACTTTACTCTCCCAATAAACATTAATGGTGCTAGCATTAGTAAATGGATAGGAAAGTATATATTTACTTTTTTGTTACATTTCTTCAGTTACTTTCTGGTTTCTTGCTTAGGCAATTGATGACATACATCCCAAGAGTCTTCAGGAGGAGAGGTATTCTCAGCTAAGTACACTCTCCTGCATGCATGCCTTAGGATTCCAGGAGGTAAATGCTACAAAATGCTAGGGGGGGTGTTTTTCAAAGTGAGTTTTTTAAAAAAAAGGCATGTGGACATGGATGGATGGGGGAGTTTGCTTCGAGTATTAAAAATCAATTCAATTGTGTTTTTGGTTTGCAGTGCTCAGATGCAGTGAAGATCCGCTTTAATGTTCGCCAGATTATTGTGCTCTCTCCAGCCGATATCTTCCTCTTTTGTATACCTGCAGCTGTCCCTATCTCCACTACCATTCAATATTGACCTTTGGCTTGTTTACTTGACTACGCTTCTGCTTGGACCCCGGCTTGCTCACCTCCTGGTGGGGTGATCCTGAGGAACGTGAGCTGGTACTAAAACGCAGCAAAACCCATCTCCACCATCAGGAGGCTCTGGTGAATACTGGTGAGCACTTAGACCCTGCACCTCAGGTGAGCCCGGGTCATCCACCAGGGTCATCTGCTGTACTCATCCTGCTGGTCAATGGGAGCCTCACTACTGCTATAGTTACTGGTCTCCGAGCCTGACCCTTGACCATGGCAGCTGGTCTGTGTAACTTCTTCTCTCCATTTGATGTATCGGCGGTCAGATCTGAATTGAACTGGTGGCTATGAGGAAGTTTCTGACAGTGTGATTTACAAAAACACAGAACTCTGTGTGCATAGAAACAGCAATCAGGCTGCTTTTTCCCCCTGCAAAGCAGGGAGAAAAAAACGCCAGATCAGAAAGTGAAAGCAGCAAACATTACACTTGTTAGGCACACAGTTAATGCCTTTTTTGCCTCTAGATGTTAACCCCTTTCCAGCCAGTATGATCACTGATCACTGTCACTAGTGACGTCAATGTCAGTCACTTTTCCAGCCTGTGTCCGTTTATTGCCCTCCTCCCTATCACAGTCCCACTATAAGTCACTGATCACCGCCAATACAGTATAGCACCTATAGCTGTGTAAATTCCAGTATATACCTTTGTTTGTAGCTGCTATGATCTTTGCACAAACCAATTAATATACATTTATTGGGATTTTTTTTTTTTTACTAAGCACATGTAGCAGAATACATTTCGGCCTAAACTTATGGAAACTTTTTTATTTTTTTTATTTTTTTTTATTGAATATGTTTTATAACAGGAAGTAGAAAATATTGTTTTTTTTTTTTTTAAATGTCTGGTCTTTTTCGTTTATGTAATAAAAAAAAGGCAGTGGTGATCAAATGCCACCAAAAGAAATCTCTATTTGTGTGATAAAAATGATATTTTATTTGGGTACAGTGGTGCATGACAGCGCAATTGTCAGTTAAAGTAGCACAGTGCTGAAAAAAATGCCCTGGTCAATGAAGGGGGTAAAACCCTCCGGAGGTCAAGTTGTCCAGTTGTTGGGTGACAACACTCTGTCCTTGTCTTCCAATTGCTCTCCCGCATTGTCAACTTGTCACAAAGGCTTCTGATCAGTGGCGGCCGGTGGAATTTTTTTTTTGGGGGGGGGGGGTGGCAAACAGTATGCCAACCAACCCCCCTGTTGGTCAGTAGGTAGGTAGCACTTACCCCATCACCGGCGGCTTCCCCTGCTCGGTGGCGGCCCCCCGTTCATCGCGGCGGGGCTTCAGTTTCCTCCTTCCTCCTCAGCGGCCAATCGGGAGTTTTCTCTTTTCGGCCAAATCGGAAAACGGGTCTCACAATTTTGATTGGCTGGATTGAGGATCAGCGTTTCAACAGCGAATATTCATTCGCTGTTGTAACACACCTGGGTGGGCTCCGGACGCATCCTCTGCGATTTAAGCCCACCCAATTTTTTTTTTTTAATTCTTTTTATTCAGTTTTTTTACACATATTATACAGTCAAAAACATAGAGGTTAAGAGGGCAACATACCCTCTCTCGAACCCACCCAATTTTGAAACCTATGAAAGGGGCCGGACGCATGAATAGGGGGTGGCCGTGGCGGCCATAGATAGATTCATGCCACGCATGAATCTATCCATTATGCATATAGGGGGTGGTGAGGAGAGAGAGAGGGGGCGGAGCACAGTTGCCCCTAATGGACGGGCCGCCACTTCTTCTGATGGAGGCTACACTTGGCTGTTTTAACGCACATTGCACAGGCACGGTGCATTGTTGTCTCTAAACCTACCCTGAGAAATGCCATGTGACCAGTGCTGGTGCACCTAGATGGGAACGGTCTGCAAAAAGATTGCTGCTGATCTGCAATGAGATGAAACAAAGGACCAAAAGGGTGAAAACAAGTATGTAAAAATAGCAACACACAGCAGAACTTTAGCCAGCTAAATGTAATTCAGTTGGGGTTTACATCTACTGTAAATTTAACCCCAAACCCTTACATTTTCATAGTGACCGGCACATTCTGCAGGACTGGTACCGTAATAATGCCTTGGAGCCTTGGAGTTGGATTTTTTTTTTTTTTTTGCATCTCTCGTATCTGTAGAGTAAATGTCCAGCCAAAGTCCAGGTGAATTTCAGAATAATTGTGCTTCCCAGAGGCGCCGGGGGCTGTAGAGCTCCTGGATTTGTATCTGTCTGGACCCATGACAGCCCAGTAGCGCCAACCAAGACCGCTCAAGGTCACACAGAGCGAACACATTGTGTACTTGGCGCGCAGACCTTCTCTGATCAATCTGCAGCCTTGGCTTGCACCGCTGTACATGATTGCAGATGGATTCCGCTATTTTGTGTCCAAGTGTATGAGCTGCAGCTGTTAAACCTTTCATATGAAAGTCATATCTTACTAAGAGAGTCTCCGCTGTCTGTAGGGGCCAATTAAATAGGATAAAGGTAAAAAAAAAATACGTCTCTGGGCAAAACCCAAATTTCAACCATGATGTTCAAAGTTAAAGGCCGTTTACATATGTTAAGTAGCATGCGGTGTTTGGTATAGGCACGTCATGTTCAATAAAGTTTTGGGTCTGCAACAGAAATGGGAAGCCCATGTGACATGGAAGGGCAGCCAGTAGAGTGGATTTGTTATGTGAAGGAGGCACATATGCCGCTTAGTGTTCTAAGATAAAGCATTCGGTTAAAGTTGACCTAGAGTCAAAAGTAAAGATTTGCTTTGTTATAGGGAACATCAAAAAATAGAAATTTTGCCTAAGCAAAAAAAAAAAAGTACCCTTTGTCTGGAATTCCTCTTGAAAAATAGAATTCCTGGTATGTGAGAGTGTATAGGCACGTATATATTCATAGCTGTATATCTTTGGTGTCACTGCTGCCTCTGACTGCTAGTCTCAGGAGACTTGGGGTGAGATTTGGGGATGCCACTACAGTGCTGATCACGATTCTTCTTGCCGGAGGCTCTGACATGCGGAAGCAAAGACCTGCCTCTACCAAGATAGCCAAGAAATGATATAAACAATATGTGCAGAGATAGGTACACAACAACTCTGCGCACAGCAGCCAATAACTTCTAGAGCAGGGTCTCCAAAACTTTTTAAAGAAAAGGGCCAGTTTATTGTCCTTCAGACTTCAGGGGGCCGGACTGTGCCCAGTGGGAGGAACACAATGCCCGATCTTTGGTAATAGGGGGAGAAACAGTTGGCGTTGGTAGGAATTATGCCCCGTTGTGGTGTCAGTGGCAGGAATTATGCCTCAGGGGCCAAAAGCAAGCAAAGGGCTGCAGTTTGGAGACCACTGATCTAGAGAATACCAGTAGGGGGCACTGGGAGAACCATGTGTAAAAAAAGCCCAAAAAGTAATGGAAACCATAGAGAAAAACTAAAAACTAAACTGTAAAGTCCATGTGTAGTGTATTCCACTGTAATTGGATTGGCAAAAGCATTATTGCTCAACTGACCTGCAGCATCCAGAAAATCTCCCTTTCCACCGAGCTTCCATCGTTATCTTGCATGGTTTATTACATCTCTTTCCAGGCTTAACCAACAAGCCGACTGGACGATGTTAACCCTTCCCTACCCGGATGTCATTGTGGTACCGTTTATTTAACATTTTATACTAGTATCTATACTGGCTATATGCTCCTATGACTGTTTTTTGCAACCTCCGCAAGTTTTTATAATTGACATTTGTTCACTTTTCTCAAGTGCAATAAGCTCTCAAGAGATTAGCACCTGAATGACCACAACATACAGGGATATACAATGTAATACTGACATATAATCACACACATAGGTTGGACTTGATGGACTTGTGTCTTTTTGTCTTTTTTCGACCTCACCTACTATGTAACTATGTAATAAACTAACTTTTTACTTAGCCAATGGCCTATAAGTATCTATGCTTTTACCCAGCTGCTTCTTTGTTTTTTACAACTTTATCACCACCCACCTAATATTGAGTAGGTCCCCCTTTTGCTGCCAAAACAGCCCTAAACGTTGAAGCACAGACACCATTAGACCTGTGAAGATATGCTGTGGAATCTGGGGCCAGGGCGTCAGTAGCAGATCCTTCAAGTTCTGAAAGTTGTGAGGTGGAATCTCCATGGATATGACTTGTTTTTCCAGCACATTCTACAGATGTTCAGTTGGATAAAGATCTGGAGAATTTGGAGGCCAAGCCAATATCTCAAACTCCTTGTGTTCCTCGAGCAATTTTTGCAGTTTGCATTATCCTGCTGAAAGAGGCCACTGCCATCAATTAATACCGTTTTTAAGAATGTTTAGGTAGGTGGTACGAGTCAAGTAACATCCACATGAATGGTAGGTGCCAAGGTTTCCCAGCAGAACATTTCCAGAAGCATCCCACTGCCTCTGCCAGCTTACCTTCTTCCTATAGTTCATCCTGGTGCCATCTCTTCCCCAGGTAAGCGATGCACACACACCAAGCCATCCACATGATGTAAAAGAAAAATGTGATTCATCAGACCAGGCCACCTTCTCCCATTGCTCCGTAGGTCCAGTTCTGATACTCACATGTCCATTGTAGGTGCTTTTGACTGTGGGCATGGGTCAGCATGGGGCACCTTGCTTTGTTTGCTGCTGCAAAGCCCCATACACAGCAAACTGAGGTGCCTATTTTTTCTGCTTTCAACTCATCAACTTCAGGGGCAACATATTAATTTGCTGCCTAATCTATCCCACTGACTTTCAGATGCCATTGTAAAAAGATAATCGATGTTATTCACTTAACCGGTCAGTGATCACAAAGTTGTGGCTGATTGGTGTATACACATGTACACACATTGCCACATATGGTGCAAAAGGCATAGCCACTGTTGTCATCGTGACAAACATTACTTTCAGGTCACCATTTGCAGTTCCTTTGGACCAGGATTTCCAGAACAGTCAGGAGAGGTTGTTTTGTAAAATGCAATGTGGCACCATTTCCCTGTTGTACTTTGTGCCCAGCTCCCTGGGGCCCTGGTCCCACGACTGGCAGATAATGCTGGAAACATAATTGCGCCAGGAATTACGGATGTTGGCGTGGCGGTAGTCATTCCCGCAGCGTCTCTGTAAATCTGCAATAAGCACAGCCAATTGTGAAGTGTAACGCGCCATCCAGGCTACGTTTATAATTTTATATCATAATGAAACTGCTCATTCCCTTTATATAACTGCTGGGCTATAAAACGCCAGAACGCCAGGAGGCCCAGCAAACACGGTGTTTGTGGAGCATAAACTGTTTGTGCAGATTACACCCTTTGTTTAGATGGAGGTTTTCGGCTTTTGTGAGGTGTTTTAATTTGGTCCGTTTTTTATTTTCAGAGAACTTTGACCTTTTCTAGTGACTCGTCACTTTCCTTCATCTTTGTGGTCCCACTCATGAATGTTAATAGTTCAGTGCTTGGCATTGGGCGTTGATCATCAAAATAAATTCTGAGTAGCGAGCAGAACGGTTCACCCAGAGACTCAGAGCGAACCTTCACTGTGGTTTTCCAATTTACCACTGACTGAACCCATCTGCTGTGTGAACTGGTAAAGGGAGGGAGTGGGGGCTGTAGAAAAAATGATCCGCACGCCGTGTTGTTGCTCTTAAAATGTCTTCATTTTATTGAATAGCCACAGTGAACATACGCAGATTAAGTCAGTTGATGCGTTTCAGCCTATAAGGCCTTAGTCATAACCACTGACTGACGGGGGGTGGGGGTTGGACCCCTTCACAGTTCATAAGTGGCCACCATTTACAGGAAGCTTGTAGTCCCCTTGGATCCAGTGGGGGTCCCATTTCTTTTTGGGTGCAGAGGACGTGGCACGTAATGTCAAATATCTAAAAAAAGGTGTTACATATCCAATCTGTGAACTGGTAAAGGGGGCAGGGTGGACCTCTTCTCAGTTCATAGGTGGCCACCATTTACAGGAAGTTTGTAGTCCCCTTGGATCCAGTGGGGGTCCCATTTCTTTTTGGGTGCAGAGGACATGGCATGTAATGTCAAATATCTAAAAAAGGTGTTACATATCCAATCTGTGAACTGGTAAAGGGGGCAGGATGGACCCCTTATCAGTTCATAGGTGGCCACCATTTACAGGAAGCTTGTAGACCCCTTGGATCCAGTGGGAGTCCCATTTCTTTTTGGGTGCAGAGGACGTGGCATGTGATGTCAGTTATCTAAAATGATTTTGCGGTATCCCATCTGTAAACTGGTAAAGGGGGCAGGGTGGACCCCTTATCAGTTCATAGGTGGCCAATATTTACAGGAAGCTTGTGTTCTACCCTGGATCCAGTGGGGGTCCCACTTCTTTCTGGGTGCAGAGAACGTGGCATGTGATGTCAAAAATCCAGAAAAAAAAAAAAAGTGTTACTGTATCCCATCTGTGAACTGGTAAAGGGGGATGGGGTGGACCTCTTATCTGTTTATAGGTGGCCACCATTTACAGGAAGCTTGTGTTCAATCCCGGATCCAGTGGGAGGCCACATATTTATGGTTGCCGGAGACGTGGCATGTGATGACAAATATCTAAAAAGGTGATCCTGTATCCCATCTGTGAACTGGTAACAACCCCTTATCAGTTAATAGGCTGCCCACCATTTACAGGAAGCTTGTACTCCACCCTGGATCCAGTGGGGGTCCTTCTTCTTTCTGGGTGCTGAAGATGTGGCATGTGATACCTAAAAAGGAGTTACTATTTCCCATCTCTGAATGGAACATAGGGTAGAATATGTCAAATTCACTACTTGCTGTCCCTGATTATTTGAAACATCTGTTTTTATTTTGGAAATTCACTTTAATAGCTTAAAGTATAACTAAAAAGGCAAAACTTTTTTTTTTTTTTTTTTTTTTAGTTTTGGAAAGAGTGGAGAGGGATTAGAGCCCGTGTCAATCTTTATTGCTGTTTTTCTCCCCCGTTAGGGAGATTCGCCCTATTTGTCCTGTTTACCATTATCATTCAAAGTAAAAGAAAACCCCAAATTTTGGGTTGTCCCCAGAAAAGTAATAGAAGGGAAATCTTCCAATGGAGACACTAGTTCCGGTGACCTGGGGGGGGGGGGTCCCCAAAAAAATTCCTTTAATTTGCAGGGATTTCCTCTCACTTCTTGTTTGGCGATGGGACAGGAAGTGAAGGGAAATCTCTGCGATGGCGAAGAAAAAAAATCTGACAGGGGTTATATACTCTATCCAAAATGAAAAAAAAAAAACAAAACGAATTTTGCCCATTTCTACTTTAAGCTGCAGTTAAAAGATTGGCTACAAGGAACATTTAGAAATGTTAATTGTGCCTAAGTGCCCCCAAAAAAACTAAACTTTTGTTACAAATTCCTCCTGATAATAGCATTGCACTTCCCCGTATGTGAGTGTGCCTAGGCACTCCTGTTCTATATTCCCATAACGGTTAATCCGCAGCGTGAGATTTAAGGTACTGCTGTTTTATTACTAGTTTTGGAAGATTTGGAGAGAGATTTGGCAAGGTCACTACTGTGTTGCTCATTGGTCTCCCTACTGGAGACTCCCAGATAAGGAAACAAAGCCCTGCCTCTACCAATGCCGCCACTACAGTGTGACCGAACAAGGCATGGTAATTCAATAATGGGGAAATATAAGCTGCAGGGCAGTACTGGCGATGAGCCCTTTGTCCCCTGCCTGCTTTTTTTTTTTTTTTTTTTAAAAAGCACAGGATCCAGAATTCAGTTCTTCATAAATTGCAAATGTTGGAGTACGACGATCGATATCCGGATGCTCAGTGCATCCACTTGAGTCATCCACTTGATTGTATGTGAGGGTAGGCTCTTGTGTGTGCGTGTTTTCCTGTAACGTGTTAATGTTGGAACTACGGTTGGAAAAAATGCTAATTGTCGGCAATACAGTACAAATGAAGATGGCAAACTGCTCTGCCCAAACATTTACAATGCTGGGACTAATGTGTTTTCTCCGCGCTGGTTTATGGTCTGTTCCGAGCTCTGTCATTGGAACTGGAAAAACATTTTACACTTAGTAAACTGTTGAACATGAGCAAATGGAAGGCAATTATAAACATGGCACTGCCCAAATCATCCAATTTCTGTAAAAAAAAAAAAAAAAAAGTGCAGGGTCATTTCAGGGTAGAGAGAGGAAAAGCTTTTCTCAGTGTTCCTGTGCTTTCCGATAAATGCGATCCCATACAGAGGCAGCACTCTATTCATTATAATAGGCCTGGTATCTCAGGATGATGGGTAGGAAGGGGCAGCTTCGATATTACTTATGTAAAATACATTGTTTGCTTTGGAGATACAGTGCCTTGAAAAAGTATTCATACCCCTTGAAATTTTTCACATTTTGTCATGTTACAACCAAAAACATAAATGTATTTTATGTGATAGACCAGGGCTCAAAATTTCAAGACCTGAGCTACTCGCCACCAGTTGCCCCACCCAACCCCTACCATGCCCTCATAAATTATCTCATGAAATGACACTTAAATGTTTTATGCAGAATTAAGTTACACAAATAAATATTAACAACTTTGTCATTGCCCATCAATGCAGCGTGACCTGTGCCCATTGATGCAGCGTGACCTGTGCCCATTGATGCAGACTCACCTGTGCCCATTGATGCAGCCTGACCTGTGCCCATCGGTGCAGCCTAACCAATGCCCATCGATGCAGCCTCACCTGTGCCCATCGATGCAGCCTCACCTGTGCCCATCGATGCAGCCTCACCTGTGCCCATCGATGCAGCCTCACCTGTGCCCATCGATGCAGCCTAACCAGTGCCCATCGATGCAGCCTAACCAGTGCCCATCGATGCAGCGTAACCAGTGCCCATCAATGAAGCGTAACCAGTGCCCATCAATGCAGCGTGACCTGTGCCCATCAATGCAGCGTAACCAGTGCCCATCAATGCAGCGTGACCTGTGCCCATCAATGCAGCGTAACCAGTGCCCATCAATGCAGCGTAACCATTGCCCATCAATGCTGCCTCACCTGTGCAGAGGAAAAGGCGAGCCAGATAGATCATCAGAGAGCGGGGATTGCCCACTGTAACAGCTTTCACTTGAATTGCCCGATGTTCCCAGAGCTCACCGTCACACAGTCCCACCTCCTGGCCCGGCGCCTTTGATGACATCACACGTCCCGGCATTGGACCGGTGTTCTGTCTATCAAAGGCGCTGGGCAAGACACCGGGCAATTCAAATGAAAGATGTTACAGTGGGCAATCCCTGCTCTCTGATGATCCGGCTGGCTCTCCTCTTCCTCTCCTATCTCTTCCTCTGGCCGGGAGAATGACTCCCATTCAACCTAACCTGCCGGTGGTGCTCGCCCCCCCCCCCCCCCCCCCCCTCTCCGAGGCAGCCCCACTCTCGCCAGCAATCATTTTTCACTCCCAAAATGTGAGTGGAAAATTTGAGGGCTGTGATAGACCAACACAAAGTGGCACATAATTGTGAAGTGGAAGAAAAATGATAAATGGTTTTCAATTTTTTTTTACAAATAAATATGTGAAAAGTGTGGGGGGCATTTGTATTCAGCCTCCTTTACTGATATCCCAAACTAAAATCTAGTGGTACCAATTGCCTTCAGAAGTCACCTAATTAGTAAATAATGTCCACCTGTGTGTAATTTAATCTCAGTATAAATACAGCTGTTCTGTGAAGACCTCAAAGGTTTGCTAGAGCACCTTAGTGAACAAACAGCATCATGAAGGCCAAGGAACACACCAGACAGGTCAGGGATAAAGTTGTGGAGAAGAAGTTTAAAGCAGGGTTAGGTTATAAAAAAAATATCCCAAGCTGTGAACATCTCACAGAGCTCAGTTCAATCCATCTTCCGAAAACGGAAAGAGTGTGACACAATTGCAAACCTACCAAGACATGGCCGTCCACCTAAACTGACCGGCCGGGCAAAGAGAGCATTCATCAGAGAAGAGCCAAGAGGTCCATGGTAACTCTGGAGGAGCTGCAGAGATCCACAGCTCAGATGAGAGAATCTGTCCACAGGACAACTATTAGTTGTGTTCTCCACAAATCTGCCCTTTATGGAAGAGTGACAGAAAGAAAGACATTATTGAAAGAAAGCCATAAGAAGTCCTGTTTGCAGTTTGCGAGAAGCCATGTGGGGGTCACAGCAAACATGTGGAAGAAGGTGCTCTGGTCAGATGAGACCAAAATTGAACTTTTTGGCCTAAAAGCAAATTGCTATGTGTGGTGGAAAACTAACACTGCACATCACCCTGAACACACCATCTCCACCGTGAAATATGGTGGTGGCAGACTCATGTTGTGGGGATGCTTTTTTTCAGCAGGGACAGGGAAACTGGTCAGAGTTGATGGGAAGATGGATGGAGACAAATACAGGACAATCTTAGAAGAAAACCTGTTAGTCTGCAAAAGACTTGAGACTGGGGCGGAGGTTCACCTTCCAGCAGGACAACGACCCTAAACATACAGCCAGAGCTACAATGGAATGTTTTAGATCAAAGCATATTCATGTGTTAGAATGGCCCAGTCACAGTCCAGACCTAAATCCAATTGAGAATCTGTGGCAAGACTTGAAAATTGCTGTTCATAGACGCTCTCCATCCAATCTGACAGAGCTTGAGTCATTTTGAAAAGAAGAATGGGCAAAAATGTCCCTCTCTAGATGTGCAAAGCTGGTAGAGACATCCCCAAAAAGACTTGCAGCTGTAATTGCAGTGAAAGGCAGTTCTACAAAGTAGTGACTCAGGGGGGCGCTATACAAATGCCCCCCACACTTTTCACATATTTATTTGTAAAACGTTTTGAAAACCATTTATTATTTTCCTTCAAATTCACAATTATGTGCCACTTTGTGTTGGTCTATCACATAAAATCCCAATAAAATACATTTATGTTTTTGGTTGTAACATGACAAACTGTGGAAAATTTCAAGGGGTACGAATACTTTTTCGTGGCACTGTAGGTGTAGAAAAGTGCTTTCTCTTGGGGTGTGTACTGCCTCATGTTACTGAATTGCACTGTGTTATAGTAAAGTCTATGTTGGTCAGTTTATTTCAAAGATGTTCAGTAGAGTTGAGATCATAGCTCTGCACAGGACTTTTGAGTTCCTCCACTCCTAACTCATCAAACCATGTCTTTATGGTACTGGCCTTGTATAGAGAGACACAGTCATGCTTAATCGGTAAAGGGTTTTCACCAAATGGACTTCCTGAGCACGAGACCTCTGTAATTGGCTGTCACAGTGGTCACATGATCAATAGCCAGTCCTGCCAGCTCCCGATCATAACTAGTTGAAATATCTTTCTAGTCTCAGGGGACCCCTGCTAAAAATGACTGAATCTACAACTCATGATACATTAGTGGGATGGTCAGTGGAAAGAATGCTCCTTACACTTGTGGACATTGGGAAGAATTACCCCCTTACAGAAGGCTAAAAAGATCAATGGTGTCAGTGGGAACTTATCTGAGAGGCAGAAATTGCACATTGCTCAAGTAACCCCAACAACCTCTGGAGGGGCACTACAGTGCCTTACAAAAGTATTCACGCCCCCCTTAGCATTTTTCGTGTTTTGTTGCCTCACAACCTGGAATTAACATGGATTGGTTGAGGACTTGCATCATTTAATTTACAGAACATGCCCACAACTTTGAAGATGATTTTTTTTTTATTGTGAAGCAAACAACAAATAGGACAAAATAACAGAAAAAGTCAACGTGCATAACTATTCACCCCCTAAAGTCAATACTTTGTAGAGCCACCTTTTGCAGCTATCACAGCTCCAAGTCCCTTTGGATAAGTCTCTATGATCTTGCCGCATCTTACCACTGAGATTTTTGCCCATTCCTCTTTGCAAAACTGCTCCAGCTCCTTCAAGTTGGATGGTTTGTGCTTGTGAACAGCAATCTTTAAGTCTGACCACAGATTTTCTATTGGATTGAGGTCTGGGCTTTGACTAGGCCATTCCAACACATTTACATGTTTCCCCTTAAACCTCAAGTGTTGCTTTAGCAGTGTGTTTGGGGTCATTGTCCTGCTGGAAGGTGAACCTCCGTCCTAGCCTCAAATCACACACAGAGGGGTACAGGTTTTGCTCAAGAATATCCCTGTATTTAGCACCATCCATCTTTCCCTCAACTCTGACCAGTTTGCTAGTCCTGACTGCTGAAAAACTTCCCCACAGCATGATGCTGCCACCACCATATGGTCACAGTGGGGATGGTGTTCTTTGGGTGATGTGATGTGTTGGGTTTGCGCCAGACATAGGGTTTTCTTTGATGGCCAAAAAGTTAAATTTTAGTCTCATCAGACCAGAGCACCTTCCTCCATACATTTTCGGAGTCTCCCACATGCCTTTTCGCAAACTCAATAGGTGCCATTTTGTTTTTTGCTGAAAGTAATGGCTTTCTTCTGGCCACTCTGCCATAAAGCCCAACTCTATGGAGCGTACGGCTTATTGTCGTCCTATGTACAGATTCTCCAGTCTCTGCTGTGGAACTCTGCAGCTCCTCCAGGGTTACCTTAGGTCTCTGTGCTGCCTCTCTGATTAATGCCCTCCTTGCCCGGTCCATGAGTTTTGGTGTGCGGCCGTCTCGTGGCAGGTTTGCTGTTGTGCCATGTTCTTTCCATTTGGTTATGATAGATTTGATTATGATAGATTTGATGGTGCTCCTAGGGATCATCAAAGATTTGGATATTTTTTTTCATAACCTAACCCTGACTTGTACTTCTCAACAACATTGTCCCTTACTTGTATGGAGAGTTCCTTGGTCTTCATGGCAGTGTTTGGTTAGTGGTGCCTCTTGCTTAGGTGTTGCAGCCTCCGGGGCCTTTCAAAAAGGTGTGTATATGTAATGACAGATCATGTGACACTTAGATTGCACACAGGTGGACATCGTTTCACTAATTATGTGACTTCTGAAGGTCATTGGTTGCACCAGAGCTTTTTATGGGCTTCATAACAAAGGGGGTGAATACATACCAATTATCAGTTTTTTTATTTCTGGAAAAATAGTTTTATGTATATATTTTTCTAATTTTACTTCACCAGCTTAGACTATTGTGTTCTGATCCATCGCATATAATTCAGATTAAAAAAAACATTGAACTAAAGGCTGTGATGTAACAAAATAGATAAAAAGCCAAGGGGGATGAATACTTCAAGGCACTGTAGGTATCCATGGAACCCTGTTTGAGAGGCCCTGACATAGTGATTGAAACCTTAGCCAGAATGGATGGATATGTGTGGAATGTGGACATTAAGGTCCTGGCCCACCTCTCCTTGCAGCCGCATATGTATTACGTGGTTGGCAAGAGGTTAATTGTAGTTTTAATATGTTTACTAACTCAATAATGAAATTTAAAAAAGCTTTTCCCAGAAAACAAGGTAAAATTACATGTTTTTTTTGTTTTTTTTAATCTTCCTGAAACATTTTACAGCATTTCACAGACTGCACCATATTTACTGTTTGGAACATTTTAGTACTTTGTCACCTTTTCAGAAATAGAAAATCGCATCTGGCAATTTTCTCTCCCTACTGGCTGTTCGTGACAACCCGGCACCAAGAAAAGAACCGATGTAAACACTTTAGAGCAAATTAGTGAATGATTTAAAATGGAAGCGTTTTCCGACTTCAGCAAACTTTCTTAGGTGCGCTGGAAAAGCGAGGCCCTGCAAATATTCTGGGAGGCAAAGTCTATGTTCAGCAGGCTGTGGCCCTGAGGCTGATGTACTGAGGGGCCCATATATATGGTTTTTTTCGTGTTGCGACAACGCTTATTAAATGCATTGCTGTGCCATTGGTTTTGCCTTCAAAACTTATCAATTCTTCTAGGTAGACTTGCACACAGTTTTTGAAGGAACTCGGCAGGTAGGTTGTTCCAAACATCTTGGAAAACTAATCGCAGATCTTCTGTGGATGTCGGCTGCCTCAAATCCTTTGGTCTCGGTGTCTTCATGTCATCCCAGACAGACTCCATGGTGTTGAGATCAGGGCTCTGTGAGGACCAAACCATCACTTCCAGGACTCCTTGTTGTTCTTTACATTGAAGTTTGTTCCTAATGACATTGGCTGTATGTTTGGGGTGGTTGTCCTCCTGCAGAATAAATTTGGGGCCAATCACACTCCTCCCTGATGGTATGGCATGATGGATAAGCATCTGCCTGTATTTCTCATCATTCTAGGGATTAGAACCCCTGTCAGGTTTCCATTGCTGTCTGTGCCCCCGTTAGGAAGCTTAACCCTCTCTGTGTCCTGTTTACTATTATCATCAAGAGCGAAAGAAAATCCCAAATTTTGGGTTGTCCCCAGAACAGGAATAGAGGTGAAATCTTCCAGTGGGGACACGTGTCAGAAACCATGAAATCAGACCGAGACAGAAGTACAGTTAAATCACACTTGTTTAATAATAAAAGTAAAAAGAACAAACTTAGTCAAAACATAGCCAAAGTTCAGCAACCGGAACGAATCGTCAGCCAAGCCAGAAGTCAGGGATCAAAGTAGTGGAACAGCAAGCAGGATCTGTAGCCTGATGGTCCTGGTGGCACACTGGGTATCCTTCACTTTGTAGGGATTTCCTCTCACTTCCTGTTTTGGCGATGGGACAGGAAGTGAAGGGGAATCTCCTCAATGGGACACAGATGGCAAAAAAAAATTTTTTAGGGATTATGACCCTCCCTCTATTCAAAATGAAAAAGTTTTGCATATAGTTATACTTCCCGGAAAAATGAAAGCCCTACTCCTTTCTGTTTAAGGGTCAGGAAAAGCACTTTCACTTACCTGATCCTCTGCTTCCCCAGCATGCGGCGCTCCACCAGTGGACTATTCTTCACTTGATGGTCCCTGCATCAGTCTTAATGTCAGAGGACCTCAGTCTACCTGAGTGCAGGGGAGAAGTGGCTTCCTAGGACCGGACTGGTAACATAGAATAGCCCAATTGAGCAGAGAATCAGATAAGTAAAGGTGCTTTTCTATGACCCCTGGATGGAAATGAGTAGGTAACCCTTGAGGTGCGGGTGAAGCATCACTGAATGGGAGTTTTTTTACTTCATTATTAAAGTTCAGCTTTAAAGCAGAAAAGGTTTGATTGGAGTTCTGCTTTAAACTGCTGTCGGGATTTTTGCTATGTCTCCATTGAGCCAAAATCTGCAGGACTGATCGGGTCCAGATTTAGGTCTGGCATCTTCCATTCAAAAGGCATCTTTACATTTCAAGCAAGTATATGTTTAATTCATCCTAAGGACGGAGGAGAACAATTGTTTTATTGTCTTGGTTTCTTTATGAGCGGTACAGCTACAAATTTCCTACAATCTGCCTGGCAGGGTAGCGCCTTCCAGTTTGGCCAGCTCCGCATCCAGCCCTTACCCAGCAGCCATCTGTGGCATGGGCCGTGTGCCATGCCTGCGGAGAACGTGCAGAAAGGGGATACATTTAGTACATGTAAATGGTGTTTCAGAGGACAAATATCAACATTCGCTACGCAGAAGAGCAAGAAACAGATTGTCAGCTGTGCGGCGCAGATTGTGATGAGGGCAGCAGCCCACCCTCTGCACACAGATGCTAACAGAATAACGACTCCATAGCATTTTTGCAGGAAAAAGTCTTAAAGAAAAGCTCCAGGTTAACTTTTTTTTATGGTTTGGAAAGATCCCCTTTTCTTTTGCCATGGTTTGGCCCAATTGTAAGCTGCCGTCGGCTTTACCAGAAAAGTTACAATCTGTTATCTTTATAGGGAATATTGCATTTTGGCAACTGTAATAATACTATTCCATATGAAAAATCATTTTTATTTCACATGCTTACCCAAAAAAATAAGAAAAAAAATCTTGTTGCAGAGAATGCATGAAGGTAAAAAAAAAAAAAAAAAAAAACCCTTTAGGCCTTTACAACCAATTTACCCCTTCCCCCATCGCACCTGTTCACCCCCTATGGGCCAGAGCAATTTTTACATTTCTGCTATGGACCTATTTGGCAGCAACTTTGTAATTACAGAAATAACACAATACAGTGGAACCTTGGTTCACGAGCATAATCCGTTCCAGGAGAAAGCTTGTAATCCAAAGCACTCGCATATCAAAGCGGGTTTCCCCATAGAAGTCAATGGAAACAAAGATAATAAGTTCCGCATTGACTTCTATCGCACGCAATACCGCATGTGGCCAGAGGTGGGGGTGGGGGGCGCCGCAGAGACTCGCAAATACTCTGGGACAGGTCAGCTGAACTCGGAAAGGCTCGGGAACGGAGTATTTCCGAGTGATTCCGCGTATTTCCAAACGGCTCCGAAACATTCCGAGTGTCACCGGCGCCCCCGCACCTCTTGCCAAATGCAGTGCTGCACACCCTATTAGCTTGAATTCTGCTCGTTTTGCGGGACAACACTCTCAAACTGAGTCCAAATTTTTTTTAAAAAGTTGCTCGTCTTTCAACAGGCTTGTTAACCGTGTTACTCGTTAACCAAGGTTCCACTGTATATGTATTACCTTGTTATCTTAAAGTGGAAGTAAAGTCCGCTGAATTTTTATTTTTCTTCAAGGCCCCCCCCAGGTGGTTTATGCCGTAATGTACTAGTATGCACAGCATATTAGTACATTATGGCAGACTTACCTGTCCTATGGTGTCCTCCAAGCACAGCACTGGAACCGATCCGGCGGGCAGGCAGGAAGGCGGGCCCCACCCCCCGACGCTTTCATCTTCGCCCGGTCTTCCTCCCAAGTCCCGTGCCTTTGGCCACTTGATAGGTCAGGCCGCGATTATGCCACTCCCGGCGCATGCGCATGGAAGTCACATCCCCGCAGCACAGATCGGGGACTGATCAGGGCCGTAAATGTTTGCTGAGCTGCACATGCGCAGCTCAGTGAACATGACAGGCAGAAGGATGCATTTATGGCAGAAGAGACCAATAGGGTCTCTGCCATAAATACCCTGCCTGATTTTTAATACAAAGAGTTTACTTCCTCTTTAAGGACAAACAAGGCTTTCTTTTCATGATATTGTCAAGAATTTATTATTAATTTTTTTTTGCAATACAGAAAAACTAAACAAAATAATTTTTATTTTTTTTTTAAGCAGTGTTCGTTTAAAAATAGTGTGACTGCACATAAAAAGTGAGCATTTCATTCTGAAATTTGTCCTGTTTAAAATTACACTAAAATTATGATTCTGGTACAAAGCTTTGCAAAGTTATTTGCAAATGAAATAAAGTTTTTTTTCTTTTTTTTTCTTTCAATTTAGCGCTTTTTAAAATGGGTAAATATATGTTAAAGGTGTAAAACTGTTAAACCAAAAAAAAGTTTAGAGATTAATGGTTAATATTCGTGTGTACGGCGGCCGGCCTCTGACGAAGGGTTATGTCCAAAAAAAGGTCTGCCAACCGTCTCACAATCGCTTAGCCAATGGCTGAGAGCGCTGACTGGAGTGTTCTGGCGGGGGGGTCTGTCCCAATGTAAGGAGCATTCTTCCCACTGATCACCAATGTAAGGAGCATTCTTCCTACTGATCACCAATGTAAGGAACATTCTTCTCACTGATCACCAATGTAAGGAACATTCTTCCCACTGATCACCAATGTAAGGAACATTCTTCCCACTGATCACCAATGTAAGGAACATTCTTCCCACTGATCACCAATGTAAGGAACATTCTTCCCACTGATCACCAATGTAAGGAACATTCTTCCCACTGATCACCAATGTAAGGAACATTCTTCTCACTGATCACCAATGTAAGGAACATTCTTCCCACTGATCACCAATGTAAGGAACATTCTTCTCACTGATCACCAATGTAAGGAGCATTCTTCTCACTGATCACCAATGTAAGGAACATTCTTCTCACTGATCACCAATGTAAGGGACATTCTTCTCACTGATCACCAATGTAAATAACATTCTTCTCACTGATCACCAATGTAAAGAACATTCTTCTCACTGATCACCAATGTAAAGAACATTCTTCTCACTGATCACCAATGTAAGGGACATTCTTCCCACTGATCACCAATGTAAGGAACATTCTTCTCACTGATCACCAATGTAAGGAACATTCTTCCCACTGACCACCAATGTAAGGAACATTCTTCCCACTGATCACCAATGTAAGGGACATTCTTCTCACTGATCACCAATGTAAGGGACATTCTTCCCACTGATCACCAATGTAAGGAACATTCTTCTCACTGATCACCAATGTAAGGAACATTCTTCTCACTGATCACCAATGTAAGGGACATTCTTCTCACTGATCACCAATGTAAGGGACATTCTTCTCACTGATCACCAATGTAAAGAACATTCTTCTCACTGATCACCAATGTAAGGAACATTCTTCTCACTGATCACCAATGTAAGGAACATTCTTCTCACTGATCACCAATGTAAGGAACATTCTTCTCACTGATCACCAATGTAAGGAACATTCTTCTCACTGATCACCAATGTAAGGAACATTCTTCTCACTGATCACCAATGTAAGGAACATTCTTCTCACTGATCACCAATGTAAGGAACATTCTTCTCACTGATCACCAATGTAAGGAACATTCTTCTCACTGATCACCAATGTAAGGAACATTCTTCTCACTGATCACCAGTGTAAGGAGCATTCTTCCCACTGATCACCAATGTAAGGAACATTCTTCTTACTGATCACCAATGTAAGGAACATTCTTCTTATTCTCCACATACCAGTTTAGGGAGGGGCCCTTCTCTAGTTGACCTCAGAGGCATTTTACCAACCTTCATGGTAATGAGGCTTTTTCCACTCATCACCGGTGTGTGGGAACAATTCACTTTTTTCTTGCCTGGATTTCTTTTCTTGCCATTATTATTTGTTTAAATTAATAGTAGCACTGAGTGTTAAAAAACATTAAATGCATAGTCTTTTATTTATTCCTACATCAACCACTTACTGTTCAGACTAACATAAGATGAGGGGTAGATCTTATTGGCAGGAGTTCCCTGAGACTTTAAAGTTATTTTAGGGGTTCCCCTGTATTACAAAACTTGGGAAGGCCATTTTTTATCCAGTGGATATGTTATAAATTTGAAAACTACTGTATGTATATATTTGATTCTGTTATTTGGGCAACAGTCTCCTTGTAATTATAAGTCCGGGCACAAGAAAATCTTCTTAGTACACAGAAAACCTGGCTATTCTAGTGTACAATGGACCTTGTAATAACAGAAAAGCTCACGCTTGTTGTCAGCAGAGTACAGGATAATTGACGTAACAGATGGTAATCAAGCTATAATTTGTTCTCTTTGTATTGTAATGCGAAGCAAAGGGACAGAGGCACGGGTGACTGAATTAAATAGGATTTCCATCTCTGGCATGGATCAATACTGTCATTAAATCCTCCGATAACTCCATCCTGGCCGTCCTGCGATGAGGTGATTGCGCACAATCCATTATTTAAACGTCCTTCTGTGCCAGTGCGTGTCCAGCCAGCCGGGGTCCAATGTAAGGAAAGACTGATTCAGGAATATCATCTTTTTTAGAAACAGACTGCTATTTGTTCTGATATCATCTGATGCATAAACTGTCTGAAGTAACGAATAGATAAAGAGAAAAAGATGAGAGCGCCAATTCACCGGTGTGTGTCCAGAATAAATGTTATTATTGTTGCATTCAATAAAAAGCGGCCAAGGACTGTCTGTATTACCCCATAGCTATGAAATGTATTACCTGCAGAGAAAAATGAGCATTAGAGCTTGTGGTGTGATTGCCTGCAGAAGCAGCGACTGTGAGGTTTGTTTGGCCTTGAGATGGAAGTAGCATTCTTCTCACTGATCACTAAAGTAAGGGACATTCTTCCCACTGACCGCCAATGTAAGGAGCATTCTTCCCACTGATCACCAATGTAAGGAACATTCTTCCCACCGATCACCAATGTAAGGAACATTCTTCCCACCGATCACCAATGTAAGGAACATTCTTCTCACCGATCACCAATGTAAGGAGCATTCTTCCCACCGATCACCAATGTAAGGAGCATTCTTCCCACCGATCACAAATGTAAGGAGCATTCTTCCCACTGATCACCAATGTAAGGAGCATTCTTCCCACTGATCACCAATGTAAGGGACATTTGCCCACTAACCGCCAATGTAAGGAGCATTCTTCTCACTGACCAATAGTAAGGGACATTCTTCCCACTGACCACCAATAGTAAGTAGCATTCTTCTCACTGACAACCAATGCAAGGAGCATTCTTCCCACTGACCGCCAATGTAAGCGGCATTTTATCCACTGACCCTCAATGTAAGTAGCATTCTTCTCATTGACCACCAATGTAAGGAGCATTCTTCTCACTGACAACCAATGCAAGGAGCATTCTTCCCACTGACCGCCAATGTAAGCGGCATTTTATCCACTGACCCTCAATGTAAGTAGCATTCTTCTCATTGACCACCAATGTAAGGAGCATTCTTCTCACTGATCACCAATGTAAGAGCTATTCTTTGCACTGATCACCAATGTAAGGAGCATTCTTCCAGTTGACCACCACTGAACTTCACTCTCCCACTGAATGCAAGGTTGCAGTGGCGACTGGTGTTTTTTTTCTTTTTGGGGGGGGGGGGGGGGGGCGGCGAACAACCAGAGGAGCAGCACTAGTACAACCCCCCCCCCCAGGCAGCCAGCGGCGCGGCACTATCACCCCCAGCAAACCCCCCCACCCGCTGTCGGACGGTCCTTACCCCATCACGGTGGCTGGTGGCAGGCTCTGGTGTCCTTCAGCATGAGGCGGGCAGATGTCTCGATGCCGCTGGGACATTTGACGAGGTCTGGGGGTGTTGTGAGAGCTGAATGCGGGCAGCGAGAGCCGCGGTTGGGTTCCTTTTGGAGTGTGCTGGACAGCCGAGGAGCGGAGCTGATATAGAGTGCAGCCATCTTCCAGCGCGGTCGCCCTAGTCCGGTGTCCTTAAGCGTGGCGGGCTCGGGGAAAGCGGCTCTGGTGTCCTCTCCTGGAGCAGCTTCCGCTGTGCGTCTCCTCTCTGCTCCTCCTGGCTCTAGGTGTCCAATAGGATCGCCTGGCATTTTGGCCAATCAGGAAATGGGCTTCAGACCTGCTTCCTGATTGGCGGGGAGGAGATTTAGTGTGAAAGTAGCGAATATTCATTTGCTAGTGTCACACAACTGGGTGGGCTTCAGGTGCAGTGCTCTGCACTCCAAGCCCACCCTTTTTTGAAGCCCTTCCCCATTGGAATCCATAGACCGGTGCCCCGTTTATCATGATGATTGAAAGTAAAGAAAATCCCAAATTTTGGGTTGTTCCCAGAAAAGTCATAGAAGGGAAATTTTCCAGTGGGGACACCTGGGGATCCCCAAGGAACTCCCTTAATTTGCGGGCATTTCCTCTCACTTTGTTTTGGCTATGGCACAGGAAGTGAAGAGAAATCTTCGCAATGGGACACAGATGGCGAAAAAAAATAATCTTACAGGGGCTATAACCCTCCCTTACTCTATCCAAAATGAAAAAAAAAATGTTTTAGCTATAGTTCTACTTTAACAAAATCTCAACAGCCCCATCTGTGTGAAAATGCCTACTTTCTCCCTGTGCTTCTAATAGTCAATGATATACAGATGCCTGTATGAGTAAAAAAATGATGAAATTCTGTATCCCTTGCCTTCCAGCACAGTCTGGTGTTTTTATTGAGCTACTAGATGTTGTTACTTATATACATGTATACAAATTCCAACATTAGTAATGACAAAAATAATAAATGGATGTATTTTTCTTAGGGAGGTGTAATGGGGTCCTCCGCCATCTCCTATGTGGCACTAAGATGGTTTAAAGCGGCATGAAAACCTTAAAGCTGTGCCCAAATAGAGGGCAAAGTACTAATCACCAGCATTATCCATGGTCTCTCTACAGCTGATCTTACCCCCAAACCAACTTATTAAGCCCTGTCCTGCACTGTGTTTCTTGGAGTAAATAGTCATTTTGGTAGAGGAGCAGGGTTTTGCTTCCTCATCTCAGAGCTACCCTTATGATAACTGGTGTGAAGAATGACATATAAAAAAAATAAATAAATAAATAAAAAAAAGCGGTTATGGTGGTGGAAGCCCAAATGCAAAAGAAAAAAACAAATGAAGCAGAGAGATCCTTGCACTGCAGATCCTTAGGTACAGCTTCCCCTCCAGCAAAGAGAAGAGTGAGCTGCACAGTAATGACATCACCAAATCTCCTGAGATTAGTAGTCAAGGGCAGCAGTGCCTTAGCACTGTGCAAATACAGCTATGGGCTCAAGGCCCAGCAGTGCCCTGCTATTTTTCAGGAAGAGTTTATGGTAAAGCTACATTTTTCAGGGCACAATTAACATTTCTAGATCAAAGTATAAATGGTACTCCCGCGCTGTCAACAAATTGGGTGCACTGCTGCAAGCACCTAATTAACTGATACTTGGCAGATAAACAAGTAAATGAATAGTGTTGTGATGCTGCCCTGTGAACTCTCTAACAAGAAATGTAAATCACTATAATAAAGTGCTAGTCAAAAAAACAAAAACAAGTAGTGCTAGATAAATGCAAGTAGATCCCTTGATGAAGTCACGTGATGTAGCGATACACGTCGGGATTGGAGCAATAGGTGAAACCGGAAGTGACATAAGCATACAAGCTCGCTGCTCGTGTATTGTTATTTTAGCGTTTTTTACTAAGTGAGTTTATCTACCTAGTACACTTTATTAAATGTTTTAACTGAGCAAATTGGAGGCGAAGGCTGTGTCCATATCCATTGCATGACCCATTGCTGCATCCACCCAAGAGGGATCCTTTGAAGACCCCTGTCCAAAGCATCCGAGGGGCTTGTGCACATTAAGGTGTCCAGTGGGTTGGCCTGGAATCAGCTGTTATTATTTTTTCAAGTCTCATGGTGAAGGGAACGTCACTTTATCCAACGATCTGTTGATGCTGGAGCTCTCTTCCCCGCATTTATATTAGAGAAACAAACACATTGTACATTATATACTACTGTAATAGAGTGGATTATAGGATTTTACAAGCATTTTAAACTAGGGCTTATTTTCAAGGTAGGGTTTATATTGCAGCCCTACTGGAAAATAACGCTAGGTCTTATTTTCGGGGTAGGTGTTATTTTCAGGCAAACACGGTAGCATATTTTGCACTTGTATACACTTGTTTTTTACGCCTCCTAGTGGCCATCACTAGCACTACGCGCTGATCATCAAGTTTATTACTGCACCTTACTATTGTTTTACTTTGCACCTTAGAAACATTTATTGTGATATGTGTTATATGTGTTTTAGTTTTTGATCTACTTGCATTTATCTAGCACTACTTGTTTTTGGTTTTTATTCACTAGCTTATTCTTACATTTCTAGATGTTCCCTATAAAATAGTAAATCTTTACTCTGCATTTGTCACACCTTAAATCTTGCTGTGTGCTCCTTTATTTACCTGCCGTTCATTAGGTGTTCCCAGGTCAGACCTAACATGACCTCAAATATCCAACAGTCTCAAGCTGAAGTTTCAGGCTCAGAGATAAGTAATTACAGCAAACTAATGGGAAAATATAAATCTTTAATAAGTAAGCCTGCACAGTTATGATTACTTTAAGCCAGAGTACTCAAATTCTTGCACAAGTGAACAAAATATATTCTAAATATCTATACTCGCGCTAGGATTAAAACAATTGAGAAAAAGATTTTTGCAAAAATATATCTTGCAGCTGCTGTACACAAGGTGCTATTCACTTGACAAAACAAAAACATACTGTATATATATTACAGCGCTCGCATTAATAAACATTAACTTAGAACCATATACCGTAATACAATTCATAAGTGAATGTCCATATAAAAGTGAACGATGTGCTCCAATCCATAAAGTGCAAAGTGTTCCAAAAAATTGGAGGTGCGCAACACCCCCTGCTGTGTCCCCCCCTCGCCAGATGGAATGGACCCTTAGCCTTTCAGTCTAGGGGTCGTTTCAGGCTTAAAATGATGGCCAGGAATGGCAACTTTACATCAATTCACCAGGCAGCTCTCACATGCTCATGAAAATCATCCGTAGATATTAGTACCCAAAATGAAACAAAAGGAGGGAACTATAGTGAAGTACCGTTTGGCAATATCTTTATTGCGCAAGTAGAAAGGATACTTAGAAAATGCAGAGTAAAAACAGGCATAAAATATCAGGATATTGCAATAGGAAACGCCGCTGTTGGCGTGCGTTCCACCTATAACCAGTGGTCCTTGATGACGCCCTGTGGGAGGGCGAAACGTGTTGACGTAATTTTCGGTTCCAAGTCCAGCAGACGTCACTTCCGGTTATTGTTTTTTTTTTTTTTTTAATTCTTGCACAAGCCCAGCCTTGACGGATTCTCTTTACACCCCAGAGTACATTTCATCTATTGTCTGTTGATATTTTGAGACATACTGTGCTATAGAAAGGAAAATAAGAGGACGTGGACAAGTGTGGTGGTATGATCAGTACCATAAAGAAAATAAAGGTAGAAAAATCCAGCTAGGGCTAATAAAAAAAAAAAATGCTAAGTCTTATGGAGCATCTTTGTAATAATGAAAAAAAGCCCCACATATTTATTGCATTTCCTGTGCGCTGTACTCAGATTGTTCCCTTCCTTTCTAGGTATGGCAGTGTGGGGGCAGTGTCGAGGTTCTGCCCTGCTCCCGTATCGCTCACATAGAGAGAGCCCACAAGCCGTACACTGAGGATCTGACAGCCCATGTGCGCAGGAATGCCCTGAGAGTGGCGGAGGTCTGGATGGATGAGTTTAAGAGTCACGTCTACATGGCCTGGAACATCCCACAAGAGGTACGGTGGTCACTAATGGTCATTTATCCAAGATAACAGGTGTTTCTGATGACTGCCACAAGTATGCTCAAATGTCAGGTTCCCTTCTTTAGAACAGAGGGTACGCTGGGCTTTTCAGTCATGGTCATATATCCTGTAACTTGGTTTTATGACTTGGTCTGCCATATCTTTTTTGTTTGGTAACAAGAAAATCAAGTTATACAATATAAGAACCATCTTCCAGTTAACAGAAGTGGCCATAGAGAAAAAAGTTGCAGCATTAACATCATAAAGAAAGTCACCACAAAGAAACCATATGAATTGTTAAGGTGTGTCATTTCCGGAGGCAACTACCTAGGTCAAGACCATCGTACATGGGTCAGCAAGTAGACAGTCCTTTTGGGATAATAAACACGTGTCGCTGACGGTAAGACCCAGGGCCCTTCGTCATTGGTTTTTAAGGCAATACTGAGAAGAGATACAAGATGTGGAAAAAGACAAAGAGGAATGGAAGAAAAGGAATGGGGGAAAGAGGGAAAAAAAAAAGAGGGAAGGGAGGGGGTTAGCTACCCAGTTGGTCCAAGATCGCCTCAGTTGACAGTGTCTTGCTCAATGAGTTCTTTGTACTAGTCAGAAAAGGTGAATTGGGTCCAATAGAACCAAGTTTTTTTTTTTAAATCGTGCCTCCTGTCTCTTCAGAGATGAGGTAACCTCCTCCATCCACATAATGTCTTTGACTGATTGCATCTATTGGCCTACGGTAGGGTGTGAGGTTGATTTCCAATGTACTGGGATGTAAGCCCTGACTGCGTTGGCCAGATGCCTCACCGAGGAACGGTGGTATTTCCAATTAGACAACCAACTAAGATGCAGTATGATCTGCCATATTTGATAAGCGAACTTTACACAACTTTATCTTGCTGGCTAAAGAGAACTGATCGATTTTAAAATATTCGTTTTTAAGAAGGCTTCTTTCAACTGTTTCTATAATCTAGACAAAAAAAGAGGAAGGAATGGGACTTTGTATGAGGCATGTCACTGAATTAATGCCTTGTTCATATTGATCATTGAATTATTTATTGATTACAAATCAAGTTAAAAAGCGCCAATCTTTAGTAAAGGACACAATATACTGTAAATAACTGTATATTCATACAAGCGAACTGTTATACAAAGTCAAATACAACATGATTAGCAGTACAATTTCATAAAACGCTCATCAATTGATATTAATTAAATAAACATAAGCAATTGCTCTTAGTGAGCCAAACTTGTCTGGGCATCAGTTCGCTGTATACTCGACGCACGTTTCATGGCTCACACCCCTCATCAGGAGTAGAATGCTCTGAA
Source organism: Aquarana catesbeiana (assembly GCF_042186555.1). NCBI lineage: Eukaryota > Metazoa > Chordata > Amphibia > Anura > Ranidae > Aquarana > Aquarana catesbeiana. The sequence goes on from NC_133334.1 coordinate 24,046,753, forward strand.
ATTAGATCAATAACATATCTATAAATATAGGATACGTAGAACCATCTCTCAAAAGGAGGTCTATAACTTACAATGCTCTACAATTGTCTAGGGTATCCACTTTAGGACATCTCTCCACTATATCTATGATGTCCACTTTAGGACGTCACTCCACCTGGTCTAGGGTGTCCAGTTTAGGACGTCTCTCCACCTGGTCTAGGGTGTCCACATTAGGACGTCTCTCCACCTGGTCTAGGGTGTCCACATTAGGACGTCTCTCCACCTGGTCTAGGGTGTCCACTTTAGGACGTCTCTCCACCTGGTCTAGGGTGTCCACTTTAGGACGTCTCTCCACCTGGTCTAGGGTGTCCACTTTAGGACGTCTCTCCACCTGGTCTAGGGTGTCCACTTTAGGACGTCTCTCCACCTGGTCTAGGGTGTCCACTTTAGGACGTCTCTCCACCTGGTCTAGGGTGTCCACTTTAGGACGTCTCTCCACCTGGTCTAGGGTGTCCACTTTAGGACGTCCCTCCACCTGGTCTAGGGTGTCCACTTCAGGACGTCTCTCCAACATCTTTCTATTCTACATCAGTCATCTTCTAAACTCAAGCAATGCTGACGTGTCTCAGAAGGCGCTGTCACTGGGGCTGTTATCCTTATCCTTGCTGAATCACTTAGTAGTCACTGACCTGAAACAAACATGGAGTATTTGAAGCATAGATTGGAAAAAAGTATGTGCTTATCATTTGTTCTCTAAGTAATGTAGAAACAATCAGATTGACAGTAATTGGCCATGCTCCCTCAAAAACACATATGCCAGGGGCTATTTATAACCTGACAGATTCTTCCTAAAGCTGAACATGAAAAACATTTAATGTAGTTGTATTTCTTTACAAGGGAATATAATGTATTTTTGCATACAATTAGCACAAATACCTAAATCTGTTTTGAAATCAGCATGATTTGATTTGGAACAGAGAAAACGCTTCAATAAAACAAAGCAAAGAAATTTCCAAATAAACTTTAAACCAATCAGAGCCACCCCTCAAACTCCATCAGGGTCCCCATCAGAGTTTTCCCCCCCTTACATCAGGGTCCCCATCAGAGTTCTTTCCCCCCTGTGGTTTGAAGCCCCCTGCATTATAGTAACAGAGAAAGTGGTGTCCCTGTACTGGTTGGTGCTGCCTGGCAGCCTTAAAGAATTACATATTATTTGGTAGATAGCACTGTACACATATGAGTATTGCACCTCCTATATTTATCTGGTTGCACAGAGTTCATCTTTAAGTGGAAATACACTCACCTACCTTCATACTGGATTAGCAGCTTGAAAAGTGTAATATTTATCAGAAAATGACAGCGGCAGAAGTTTGTAGGTGATTTATTGAGAAAATCAAGACAACTCTATCGACTACATTCCATGTTCACCTTTACAAATGGTAATTCGGCAAGCGTCGGGGGATGCCACCAGCGCCAATCACTTGATGAAACTTGTCAACCCCCCATCTGTGTGACAACAAGGACTTCTCTTGTGCGTTGGATACCTACAGAGAGCGCGTCCTACTCCCTCTATTCCCGTCACTAGCTCCCCTCTCTCCAAACGTAGGCACAAGGTAAAGAATGTGCATTTAATGAGGACATTAGCATAGGACGCGCCTGGAAATGTATTTATCTTTCCCAGGGATAAGACAAATATGCCGGTGATTTCAAACAGCTCGGTAACATTTAGCTCAACTGATCCATTCGTCAAAAAGGCGACTAATGTAACTTTAATTCCGGCTCTTTCTTTTTAAAACCGTAGGAACAGGACGGAGCATTCCTGTTGTGACTTTAAATAGTCATTTCGGAAGAAGCTGGAAAAATAAACTTGGACAGTTTAAAGTTGAACAAACCAATATTTGTATTTTACTAAACGGTTAGTTGTATGTGAGCTGCAGAATGGGAAAGGAACGTCACAGATTCAGAATGTCGTCTTTGTTACGTTGGCACGGGTCCCCAAACTCCACCTCTGGCCTGCTACAAAATTGTATCCGAACCTCAACTAGGGTCATCTATTCATCAGTCCAGCTTTTACCTTTCAGCTATGAACCTATTGATAGGGCAGTGCCTTTGTCATCATTTATGATACAAGTTAAAGTGGTTGTAAACCACGGATCTAAAAAAAACCCCCCCAAAAAAACCCCGTTACTAGCACATACTAGCACATTATGCAATTACCTTGCACTGAACTGTCACAGCTGAGAGAGCTGACATGTTCCCCCTACGTTCTTCTGGGTTCACGCACTCTGGCTATGTGATTGGACAGAGCCGCGGTGATGTCACACCTTCGGTTGCGGAGCGAAACTCTGAAGGTCTGGCTAGGTATGCTTGACCCATAGAGCACATGTGTCGGTGACGTAACTGGCTGTATTCAGGGTGAATATCTACTAAACCGTGCACGTTTAGGAGATATTCATTTTACTTACAGGTAAACCTTATCACCACCCAAGATGATGCCTTTTTAGACGAAACGCGCCAGAACGAGCTCTGCTCCAAGTCACTTTATTATTGTGATAACCTGTTTATGGACTTCTATATGCACTCATTAATGCACATTTATCTTAACTTTATTTTTATTGTTATTATTTTTTTGTTTCACAACAATATTTGTTCACCAAATTTCAATCAAATTTCCTACTATTGTTCATGCAAGGTATAGAGATTGGCTGATCATTTATCATAGAATATAGATACTCACTTTCTTTATATACTTATGAGGTCATTGCATTGAGTATAATGTTATTTTGGTTGGGGTCTATCCCACTGACATCATAGCCCTGCACTTTATTATATATACAAAACTTATTATAGGCTTACCTGTAGGTAAAAATGACCAAGTGGGGTTTACTACCGCTTTAAATGGTATTGGGGGGGGGGGGGTGGTTTGTGGTTGTGGTGGTATTGGTTCAATGCAGGACTAAAGTGGGGGTACACACTATAAGAAAATCAGGCGAACGTTCATCCAATTTTCCTCGATATTTCACAGCAAATCGGAGCTGATGAAAGAAAATTCGTACTAATCTACTCGTATGACAAAGGTTTTTTTTTGTTTGATGTTTCTGATCATGTGCAGTCTTTCTTTACTGATTTTTCTTGTATGAAAACGGTACACAGTAAACGAAAATCATTCGTTCTGTTCCCATACGAGAAAAAATTTGAGCGTTTGTCCCTTTGGGAATTTTCGTACGAAAATTCAGAATCGTCTGTCGAAAGTTGTGTACACACTATACGAAAATCGTACGAAAATTCTTTGGATGAAAATGGTCGCCCGATTTTCTTAGTGTGACTGTGTACGAGCCATTAGTTATTTGTAAATGACATTTTTTTTTATGTTATGTTTTTAAATGCAACGCTAAACCGTAACTGCTCTGCAATTTACAGTTGTAACTTTCCACCTTGTATAATAATGTACGAGACAGAAGGCCCAATTCACACCACGATAAGGATCCTTTTTTTAAAAAAATAAAATAAGTGTTTTTTTTCCTGCTGAGACCAATAACATTTGGAACTTATGCTAAAGCTAATCTCTGGGTAAAGAGCAAAAAAAAATAAAAGGCTCCTTTTTGTCCATCTCCATTTAATAATTAAATTGTATGATACATGTTAAAGTGGTTGTAAACCGCGGTTGTAAAAAAAAAAAAAAAAAAACCCCGTTACTAGCACATACTAACACATTATGCAATTACCTTGCACTGGACTGTCATCGCTGAGAGGGCTGACATGTTCCCCCTACGTTCTTCTGGGTTCACACACTCTGGCTATGTGATTGGACAGAGCCGCGGTGATGTCACACACTCGGTTGCGGCACGAAGCTCTGAAGGTCTGGCAAGGCATGCTTGACCTATAGAGCACATGTGTCGGTGAGGTAACTGGCTGTATTGTATTTATAATTTTATACTTGCATTATTACGATTTTCCTATATGTATTCCCTTTGAAGTCACAAGGACTAGACATGTGCAGAACGAAAAAGTTTGTTTCGATTCAGTATTTACAGTTAGATTTGTTTAATTCATTTTCGGAGTTCGGTTCATTTATTTGAATCAATTAAAATTTTCCAGAAATCAGAAAATTCGAATCGAATTGCATTCAAAATCAAATTTATTCTATTCGAAATTTGAATTTAGGAAGATGGTTATGTTCTTTCTGTTCCATTCTATTGTTTTTTTTCTATTTTTTTTTTATTTTCTCTTCTTTTCTATTATATTCGAACTTCGGAACCCAGTTATATGGTTATATTCTTTCTATTCTATTATTTTATTTCCTATTTTATTCTTTTTGAATTTCGGAAGAAGGTTATATTCTATTATATTATATTCCTTTTTTTTTCTATTCTGTTCGACTTCATATTTATTCTATTTGAAATTCTAATTTCAGGAGATGGTTATATTATATTCGATTTTCATTCTTTTGAATTTTTAGATTTTCATTCTTATTTTCAAATTTCCTAAATTTCGGATATAAAAGCCCTATTGGAATGCAATACACATGCAAAAATATATACAATCAAAATAATAATAGCAATTAGGCATCTGGAGGAGAGAGAGAAATAAAAAAAAAAGGGGGGGGGGGGCAGAATATACCTTCCTACAGAGGGCAAAAGGTCCAAACTGTGGTGGGGGCAGTTGATTGACCTGGACATGACCCCTTAACTAAAGTGCATGGGACTATATACACACAAATAGAGGTTAGGATGATAAAACCATCTATCATGTAAGGCCATAAACCTCAATCTAAAAAAAAAAACACACCTAAATCAAATATATATGACTGATACACACCCCCCCCTTCTTGAAATGAATGCAACATAGTGAACATACCCAAGGGGTATCAATAACACCCCAATTATCCAACAATGCCCAAGAGGATCCCTATTAAGCAAACCAACTGAACATGACTATTGAGAGACCCCAAACAACTTAGATAAAATAGGAACCCATTAATATAAGCACTCACCAAATATATAGGGCGTCCACGGGTATCTCTCAGGTATTTAAGTGTCCAAGAAACCTCACTTTAAAAAGTAAATAACACCTAATGAATAAAATACCCCAAATAGGTAAAAAGCCTGAAGGTCAAATTAACCACTAGCTCCAAATAAATTAAGATGACTATCCAAAATTAAAAAAACAGTCGCCTCATACTATCCCCTACAATGAGCCTTGAGTTCACAACTACATCCATATATCCCCTCAGAAATGGCGTCCCGACATCTGCCTAATCCAAGGCTGGCCCCTCCCATGTCTATCCCCCCGGACCAGCTTACAGAACATGCAAAAAAGCATGGGCGCAGTGACTCAAGTCATTCGTGTTGAAATGTGTTAAAGAAGCAGTGCTTTTTGGGTGGAAACATCATAACTACATTAACAATTGAGATAAACTACTTGGAAGAGCAGAGATTGGAGTGCGGCTTTAATTCATATGTCCATCTGTAGAGAAGTGAGAGGAGCAGGTCTGGTGCGGTGCTGCAGGGTTTGGGATAGTTGCAGTATATTTCCGGTGATTAGATTTCACGTGTATTAAGGTGCGCTGCCACCCATTCTAAATGAAAGTGTCTAAATGCAGCGCCCCTTAATGCACGGTAATACGTTGTGTCACCACTTACTGTGAAAGGGGCCCAACAGCTTTGTGAATTGAGCCTAAAGAAAAGATTCCTCAAAAAAATGCTTTGGTTTTCATTATAATACATAAAAGGGAGTATTGATGGTCCTCAATGGCAGTATTGTGTTGTAACTTTCCTAGAATGCAGCAATATGATCTCCTCTCTGGATGGAGATCGCTCTGCCACGCTCACTTCCATGCTGGGCAATGGGACAGCAAGTCACTGACTCCTTTCTTTTCCTTCTTCTTTCTGCAGGACCCAGGGATTGACATTGGTGACATTTCCGATAGGAAAGCCCTGAGGAAGAGGCTGCAGTGTAAGACCTTCCGGTGGTATCTTGTCACTGTGTATCCCGAGATGAGAACGTATACTGACAACATTGCCTACGGGGTGGTGAGTGTCCTCATCTCTTCTGTTAAAGATGCACGTCAATCTGCAATGCTGCGTGCTGACGGTCAGGACTGTCAACAAAATGTGTATACTTGCTGTCTTTAGCTCTGCTATGTGATATTTCCATGTAGACTTACTATATACCATCTCTCCATCTCTCTTCTGTGAAAATGTATATACTGTGTACTGTTTATAGCAGCTTTTCTCAACCAACTTATTTACCACCTAGAAACGCTTGACATTTTTAGTTCTCAAGGAACCCCTGCTAGAACCAATTCATTAGAGGATCAGTGGGAAAAATACCCCTACATTGGTCATTAAATGGTTAGTGGGAAAAATACCCCCACATTAGTCAATAGAGGTTCGGTGGGAAAAATACCCCTTACATTAGTCATTAGAGGTTCGGTGGGAAAAATACCCCTTACATTAGTCATTAGAGGTTTGTTGGGAAAAATACCCCTACATTGGTCATGAAATGGTTAGTGGGAAAAATACCCCCACATTAGTCAATAGAGGTTCGGTGGGAAAAATACCCCTTACATTAGTCATTAGAGGTTCGGTGGGAAAAATACCCCTACATTGGTCATTAAATGGTTAGTGGGAAAAATACCCCTTACATTAGTCATTAGAGGTTCGGTGGGAAAAATACCCCTTACATTAGTCATTAGAGGGTCAGTGGGAAAAATACCCCTTACATTAGTCATTAGAGGTTCGGTGGGAAAAATACCCCTTACATTAGTCATTAGAGGTTCGGTGGGAAAAATACCCCTTACATTAGTCATTAGAGGTTCGGTGGGAAAAATACCCCTTACATTAGTCATTAGAGGTTCGGTGGGAAAAATACCCCTTACATTAGTTATTAGAGGGTCAGTGGGAAAAATACCCCTACATTGGTCATTAAATGGTTAGTGGGAAAAATACCCCTACATTAGTCATTAGAGGTTCGGTGGGAAAAATACCCCTGAATGACACCAAGCCTTATTCAACTCAGAATATTGAGTAGAAAAGTCATTACAGCAGACGACAGCGCCGGAAAAGAGGTGAGTATTTTTCTGAGAGCTTCTACTAGGGGACCTTTTTTTTTTTTTTTTTTAGCCCAAAGTCGGGTGATGAGACCAGAATCCGAGAACATTCACAACATATTATCTGAGGAACCGAAAGGACAAAAGTCAGAGTTGCAGGCATGCTGTGTATTTGGGCCTCACAGGTAGAACATTCTGTGCATAGAGCTTTCACTGAAACCCTCATCTGAAGACGGAAGATTTCTAAGTAATCCTGGATGAGCCGGAGGGGGGGGGGCCCTCACTCCTCCCCAGCGCCAGTCCGGCTGTGCCTTCCTCCCATTCCGACTTCTAAACAGAAGCGACGTGAACTTTATACAACCCGAAAATTTTGCCTAAAATATACCAGCGTGAGAGATATGTACAGCCAGACGCCAGGGCACCCCCGTGACTAATCTGCTTCATTAGCGCGATGCAGTTTAAATGCTGCGGCTTATTAAAAGTCCTTAACCGCTTCAGCCCCGGAAGGATTTACACTCCCCCCCCCCCTCCTGACCAGAGCACTTTTTGCGATTCGGCACTGCGTCGCTTTAACTGACAATTGCGCGGTGGTGCGACGTTGTACCCAAACAAAATTGACGTTCTTTTTTCCCCACAAATAGAGATTTCTTTTGGTGGTATTTGATCACCTCTGCGGTTTTTATTTTTTGCGCCTTAAACAAAAAAAGAGCGACAATTTTGAAAAAAAAGCAATATTTTTTACTTTTTGCTATAATAAATACCCCCCAAAAAGTTTAGGTGGATACGTATTCTTCTACATATTTTTGGTTAAAAAAAAAAAACGCAATAGGCGTATATTGATTGATTAGTGCAAAAGTTTTAGCGTCTACAAAATAGGGGATAGATTTATGGCATTTTTATAAATTTTTTTTTTTTTTTTACTAGTAATGACGGCGATCTGCAATTTTTATCGTGACTGCGACATTATGGTGGACACATCGGACACTTTTGACACTATTTTGGGACCATTGTCATTAATACAGCGATCAGTGTTATAAAAATGAACTGATTACTGTGTAAAAGACACTGGCAGGGAAGGGGTTAAACGCTAGGGGGCGATCAAGGGGTTAAGTGTGTCCTAGGGAATTTATTCTAACTGTGGGGGGGATGGGCTACAACTGACATGACAACGATCAGTGTTCCCGATGACAGGGAGCTGTAGATCCCTGTCATGTCACTAGGCAGAACGGTGAAATGCCTTGTTTACAAAGGCATCTCCCCTTCTGCCTCTCTGTGACATGATCACGGGACACCGGTGGACATAGAGTCTGCACGGTCATGGAGTATGCGGCAGGCGGGGTACGTGGCGGGCGCGAGCGCTACCCACCAGCGGCGCGGCCACAATGCTACGATTTAAAGGGGACGTACCTGTACGCCCATTTGCCCAGCCGTGCCATTGTGCCGACGTACGTCGTCGTGCGCTGGTCGGCATGTGGTTAGGCACCATTGAGAGTGTGAAACGCGTTAGCTAATCTATCCTGTACTCTATTTTTGGAACTTTTTGTTATTTTATACAATAAAGGGGTTATATTGGAGTGCGGCTGTCCAGACTCTTCCTCATAACTGTAAATTTCATGTGTGCCATTGTGGAGATTTTTCTTTACCTTCTGTCCTATACCTAAAAACAGAAAGGAAGAGGAAATCTCTCCATAGTGGGCAGTGTTGCCAACCTACCAGATTGAAATTTACTGACCCACACCTGACATTTACTGGCACTTCCAAAAGTTAGAAAATGACAGTTTTTAAGTGCAAATTTCATTATATTCATATTTAGGCTACAAATAAGTACAATATGCAATTAGCAATGTGATTTAACCACTTGGCTATCGGGCACTTTTACCCCCCTTCCTGCCCAGGCCAATTTTCAGCTTTCAGCGCTGTCACACTTTGAATGACAATTGCGCGGTCATGCAACACTGTACCCAAATGACGTTTTTATAATTTCTTTCACTCAAAGAGATTTCTTTTCGTGGTATTTAATTACTACTAAAAAGAGACTGAAAATTTTGAAAAAAAAAAAAACATTTTTCATAGTTTGTTATAAAACTTTTGCAAACAGGAAATTTTTCTCCGCTGATGAGGCTGCACTGATAGGCGACACCGATTGGCAGCACTAGTGGGCACTGATTGGCGGTACCGTTGGGACTACACTGATAATCAGTGCCAATGTGCCTTTAACGCAAGCTGGTTATCGGCTCTCCTCTCCCTTCCTCCCGCTGTCAGCGTGAGGAAAGGAAAAGCCGATAACCGGCTTGTGTTTGCATCAGTGATCAGCTGTCATTGGACACAACTGATCACGTGATTGGCCCTTTACACCAATCCATAATCAGCTGGGTCCAAAGGCCTCAGCGATCACGGAGCGCACTGCCCGTGTGCGGGCAGCATGATCACGGGAGGATGTCCATGGACGCCCTCCCGGCAAAGTAAGCCCACGCTGTAGACCTATAGCACAGGCGGGAAGGGGTTTAGTTAGATATTAACCACTTCATGTCGGTACTTTGACACTAAATACCGGGTTTATGGCAGCAGCTAGCGGTCATAGCCCTGGTATTTTCAGGAACGCTGTGCGTTTCTCTGTAGGATTAAAGTGGTCTCTGTGGCAGATTCGCCGCAAGATCACTTTTAATTGGTACAGGTGACCACCCCCCTCCCGTCGTGCTCCGATCATCTCTGCCGCTTACCAGACCTGCCGGTAGCGGCGGAGACGATCGCGTCCTCCCCCATGGATGCCTGGATGCTGACTGAGGGGGAAGATGGCCCCTGCTCGGCTCCATGGCATGGGAGGGCGGAAGCGATGTCAAACGTCATTTACGCCCATAGCTCTTAAAGGAGAATTTTTAATTTTTGTTTTTTTTTATTGCATTTTAGTGTAAATATGAGATCTGGGGTCTTTTTGGCCCCCAGATCTCATATTTAAGAGGCCCTGTCATTTTTTTCTATTACAAGAGATCTTTACATTCCTTGTAATAGGAATAAAAGTGACCCAATTTTTTTTTTTTTAAAAGACAGTGTCAAAATTAAAGTTAAATAAGAAAAAAAATAAATAATTTTTAAAGCGCCCCATCCCGACGAGCTCAAGTACAGAAGAGAATGCATACATGAGTAGCGCCCGCATATGAAAACGATGTTCAAACCACACATGTGAGGTATCGGTGCGATCAGTAGAGCGAGAGCAATAATTCTAGCCCTAGACCTCCTCTGTAACTCAAAACTGGTAACCAATGGTCATTCAAACTGGTAACCAATGGTCATTCAAAGTGTGACAGTGCTAAAAGCTGAAAATTGGCCTGGGCAGGAGGGGGGGGGGGGGGGTAAAGTGCCCAATAGCCAAGTGGTTAAATCACATTGCTAATTGCATATTGTACTTGTTTGTAGGCTAAATAGGAATATAATGAATTTTTGATAGTTGTCACCATAACTATGTCCATTGGAAGATTTCCCCTCTGTTACTGTTCTGGTGGCAACCTAAAAGTTGTGATTTTCTTTCACTATTGGTGACAATGATAAACCATGGTAAGAAGAGTTAACTTGCAGAAATGAATAAAAGTAGGAATAAAAACCTGCTGGGCTGTCTGCTCAAACCTTACATATCAAAGTAAGGAACGGCTTTGATAGAGTTCTACAGGGTTGAATCCAGTGGCGGGTTAAATGCTGGAAATTTCCTAAATTTATAAGAATGATGTTGCTGATTTTGCAGGTTTATGATATAGGTGGAGTGTCAGAATAATTAAGGAGCGCACTATCAAGTATTTATAGCATAGGCAGGCTGTAGTCTCTGGAGTGAAAAGTCCGTATTGTATTGGATTTTTTGTTATGGGCAGTAAGGCCATTGTCTTGTGCGGTGATGTGGAATTGGTTAAAGCCCAACTGAACCTTCCTGTATTATTCACGGTAATGAAGTCGGGGTGCATATGTTTCCATTTTACTTTAAAGTGGTTCTAAAGGCTGCAGCCCCCCCCCCAAATCCCCACCTGAGCCCCCTGATCCAGCAATGTTCATGATGGCCTCGGCTGTATGGTGACCCTCCCTCATTAGCTGAGACAGCAGCGGGAGCCCATTGGCTCCCACTTATGTCAATCGCAGCCAATGAGGAAACGGCGGGGCCAAGCCGCGGCACTGTATCTTATGCGCCCCCTCCCAATCCTTACCTGAGCCCCCTCCGATCCAGCAATGTTCACAATAGCCTCGGCTGTATGGGGATTCTCCCTCCTGATTGGCTGAGACAGCAGTGGGAGCCCATTGGCTCCCACTTCTGTCAATCGCAGCCAATGAGCCAATAAGGAGAAGGTGGCGCCAAGCCACGGCTCTATGTGTCTTATCGACATGGCTTGGTAGCAAGCATGCAGTGGTTCCCCCAGGGCAAGAGACTTTCTGTGGGGGCGCTGCTCGAGGGGGGAGGAGCCAGGAGTGCCGGCGGGTGACCTGGAAAGGGGATCGGAGCTGTTCTGTGCAAACTACCGCACCGAGCAGGTATGACATGTTAATATCAGTTTAACACCGGTAACAAGGGTTACTACACCCTGTGCTAGCAACATGCAAGAGAGCTCAACCTCTGCTCAAAGCAGAGCACATCTGTCCAATCTCCAGCAATCTGACACCCCCCTCCCTGTCCAGTGCTCCCGCTTCCTGAGCAGGGCTATTGATTGGAGCTCTGAGCAGGGGGCGTGTCAGACCGCTGGATACCTGGGCTGCACCGATGAGCAATGGCCTGGCTCTTTTAGCTTGGGGCCAGCACAGAGCGTTGTATACATTGTTGCAACAAATATTAGTACAATAAAACCTTGGATTGAGAGTAACTTGTTCTGAGAGTGTCTTGCAAGACGAGCAAAAAATATTTTATAAATTTTGACTTTACAAACAAGCGATGTCTTGATATACAAGTAGCCTCATGTCACAACAGAGTATAAAAGAGAAGAGAGGCGCCTCTAAGTGTAGCAATATGGTTACATTTAATGAAGGTACAACATTTAGCAACTCACATGGTTGATGATTAAAAGAGGCACATCTAATCTAAGTACGCAGGCATCCGGGGTAAAGCTGACCACATAGACCGTCCTCCACACCACCATCAATGCCATCCCTTCCACAAACACTTCAAGCCTCTCTTTCAGAACGCTCTACTGCAGGATAGTCTTCCCCGTCATGATGGCAGACTGACAGCGGCGGTGCGGAGGACGGTCTATGTGGACAGCTTTACCCCGGATGCCTCCATACTTAGATGTGCCTCTTTTATTCATCAACCATGTGAGTTGCTAAATGTTGTTCCTTCATTAAATGTAACCATATTGTTACACTTAGAGGCGCCTCTCTTCTCTTTTATACTCTGTAGATCCTGCTGGATTTTGCTTCTAATCCCTTTGTGGAGGCTTCCATTTGTGGATACATTTTTCTTTGGGGGGGGCGGCTGGTGGCACAGCACTACCACACTCCCAACCCCCCCCCCCCCCCCCCAAGGCGGTGGTCTGTAGTGTCCTCCAGCACGGTTCACCCGACGTGCAGGTGGACTGGTGTCCACCCCTCGAGAAGCTTCCTCCCCCGTGTGTCTCCTATTAGAGCCTCTGGCTTCAAACCCCCTATTGGAATCCATAATCCTGCGCCCTGATATGTAGATCAGGGGGGCCGGACGCCATGGGTAGGGGGAGCGGCGCCCTCTATGTATGGGCCACCACTGCATTGCTATAATCTTTTTATATGGACTATAAACTGAAGGATTTATGAATAAATGGTTGTGGAACAAATTATCTGAGTTTCCATTATTTCTTATGGGGAAATTCGCTTTGATATGAGTGCTTTTGGATTGTAAGCATGTTTCTGGCACGAATTATGCTCACAGTCTGAGGTTTTACTATATTAAAAAACAAAACAAAGGTCAGCCTGACTGCCTTATAGTAATAATATAGAAAGGTCCAGCTGGGCTCTCAGTTTCATTGCATTTCCTGGCAAAGAATAAAAGGTCTACCTAGAAGAATATGATTATATACAGGAGGTAATATCGGAAGGAAAGGCTTTGATAATGAATGACTTGGGTACCTATTTTCATAGTGACAGTAATGTGTAGCAGTTAACAGCAGGGATTTTTTTTTTATAGAAGAATAAAGATTTATTAGGTTTAATAGGAATGGTACAAAAACAGCTGATTATTCTGGGGGAGATGTGGCCCCCCCCACTCGGTACATAATGAATGGTGGCAAAGAACAGTAACATGCTGCGTACTCCTTGTCATAAGACACTACAATAAAAAAATCAATGACTGTTCTCATAGATGTGTCTTATATTTCAATGACTATTAATGATGGAGGAGACATCGGGAGGTGGATAGAACGGTGCGGTTCCCCACATCGGGCCAGAAGGCTGTACTAAAAGTCAGAAATCGAGAGAGAGATGAGAATAGGAGGAGATTGGGGGGGAGGGGGGCGGGGGGGTAGGAGGAGGGGAAACTGAATTGTGGGGTAAGCTGCTTTAACATTGGGGTATTTTTTTTAGGCCCTTTTCACACTTGTGCGACCTGAAAGTCGCACGATTTTGCCCCCGACTTGAAGCAATGCCTGTGTAACCTTGAGGTCTATGGACCTCAAGTCGCATCAAAGTCGGACCAATGTAGTGCAGGAATTACTTTGAAGTCGCACAGATATGAATGGTACTCATTGGTAATCATGGGGTAAGACTTGTCTTGCGATATTGCAGTCCCAACTCGCACACATGCAAAAGGGGCCTAAAGCTTAGAACCCTTTCACACTGAGACGCTTTTCAGTTGTTTAAGCGCTAAAAATAGCGCCTGTAAAGTACCTGAAAAGCGCCTCTCAAGCCTCCCAAATGTGAAAGTTCAAGCGCTTTCACACTGGGGCGGTGCGCTTGGAGGATGGGGAAAAAAAAAAAAAGTCCTGAAAGCAGCACCTGTGGGGCGGTGCGGGAGTGGTGTATACACCTCCACCCCCCCCTGCCCATTGAAATGAACGAGCACTGCTGCCAAAGCGCCTGCAAAGTGCTTCGGCAGCAGCGCTTTTCGGGCATTATTAATACTTTCCTCGGCTGCTTGCAGTGGTTAAAAGTGCCCAGCTAGCGGCCGAATAGCGCTGCTATAACAGCAGTGCTTTACCGCTAACGCCCGCACCGCCCCAGTGTGAAAGGGGTCTTAAAGTAACATTTTTTCCCCCTACAGCTGCAATCACACAACTTACATGTGATGAAGTAGGACCACAACCTGCCTGTAGAAATCTTGTCTTTGGTGATGCCCGGTCCTCTTCACATCGCTAAACTTTCAGCACTGCAGAGGTTAATAGCGTTGGGTTTAACTTTGAAGTAGGTCCCTGATGGTTGCCTGTGTTTCGTCACATATGGCGACCCATCACATTTGGCTACCCGCTGGAGTGCTCATGCGCGACGCCGCCATATGCGTTCCAACACTTAAAACTTTGCGGTGTTAAAAGTGACAAAAACACTTTTAACACTAACACTAATGCATGAGCACTCCAGCGGGTAGCCAAATGTGATGGGTCGCCATATTTGACGAAACACCTGCCCCCTTCTGCCCCTCTCCTCCATTAACAGAAAGCCTTGCATGTTTTCACTGACACATAAAACATTCTTCTCAATTTGAAGAAAATGAGAAAATCCAGACAGCCGCACTCCAGGAAGATGATGTATTTCAAAAGTTGTTTATTGTAATAAATTCTTGAGCATACAGCATACAAAGCACTGTGGCAGAAAGTACAGGCAATCAGCTAACGCGTTTCGTGCTTATCTTTTTTCTTCTTCACATTCTTCTCAATGGCAGAGGAGATCCTGTTATTCATCCGCCTCTTTCCCCATTTCCAGAGCTTATTACATTCTGTAAAAACTACACAATGATTGTTTTTTCAGGGAAGGAAGGGACACCCACCAGGATCTTTTTTCAATGTATGACCCACATGCTGCAGGCGGATGGAAATCCTCTCTACAGGGATATCCGGTCCTCTTCACAGTATTATACTTGCAGGCAGTGGCGGCCGGTGGTAATTTTTTCTGGGAGGGCGGCAAACAGTAACCCCTACCCCCCAGGTTGGTCAGTCAGTCAGTCGGTGGGCAGGTCTGGTACACGTACCACATCTAAGCAGCACTTCACCGGTGGGTTCCCTTGCTCGGCAGCGGCGACAGCTTTCCCTTCCTCTACTCCCCGGGCACAATCGGCTCCTGTTTTCCTCCCTCCTCCTCGGCAGCCAATCGGGAGTCTTCTCTTTTCGGCCAATCAGAATATTGTTCGGATTTGTCTCTACTAACTTTCCACCCGACTAAAGGCTGGAAATAAAGCAAAAGGTGGTCCAACAAAATACTGATACAAGGGGGTGGGGGGGGGGTGTCCTTTTTCCAACTCAGTGATTCTGTTTTTAAATGTTTTTTCTGACATGTTGATGTTATATTATTCACTTGGATGTTGGACTGAGTAAATACAACTGTATGTGTCTTTATTTCAGGCTGCAAAGCAACAAAATGTGATTCTTTTAAAAAGGGGGAGTAATTCTTTTCTATACCCGCTGTATATGAACCTTTTCTGGACTGTTCAACACTTGTGTCCCTTATATGGTTTTTAGACATTCTAATTGTTGTGTGCCTGGATTGGAGTATTATTGGAGTGCTTCTCACCCCATATTGGAGTATTATTTTTAGGGCTGGGTGCTTCTTACCCCTTAACCCCATATGTGCAATTTATGATTTATTCTCACAAATTTATGCAAGACTGCCTCCTCCCCCCAGATGAAGAAGAGGCGATCATACGGCCCGCTGACGATCATACGGCCCACTCTCTTTATACAGACAAGACAACTAATTTTCTCACCCGATACAAAAAAACCTTTTCATTTGTCATTCGGGGGGGGGGGGGGGGGGGATGGTGTCGAGACACTGGCCTGTGTCCAAGGTTAAAAAAAAAGTCATCTCCGACAAAGACGCGCTAAACATCCTGGGCTCACGGTGGCAAATCTTTATCTCCCCGCCATAGATTGGCAATCATGTTTCATATTATGGCCGGAATTAGTTTGTTAATCAAATGGGACAGTGAATATCTTTTTCTTTGCTTGAAGAAGCAGATCCAATTTCTGAGGCTGGTTTGCCTTTGATTAATATGTCGCTTCATCCCAAAGGCACCGACTTTCGCGTACCTCGTAAAAAATGTGCGCCTACGTGACCCTCCTATTGATTGTACTGCTTAACCCCCCCCCCCCCCTCCCCTCCCCCTTTCCCAGTATCACGGAATGTCCTGTAGGACTGTTCAATGCAAATATTATTATTATTGGGAGGCTTTTAAATATATAGCAGCAGCAGCAGTATATTTTGCATTGCTTTATCAATAGAGAATTCTATACAGGCCATCCATATCTGCCCAGCACTGTTTACAATCTTATTTCTTTATCAAAGGCAAGCTGAGACACTGGCAATACATCAGCCAGGAAGTTAACCACTTAAGGACCAAGCCTCTTTTTGAGATTTGTTGTTTACATGTTAAAAACTGTTTTTTTTTTGCTAGAAAATTACTTACACCCTAGAGAATAAAATGGCAGTCGTTGCAATACTTTGTCACACCGTATTTGGGCAGCGGTCTTACAAGCGCACTTTTTTTGGAAAAAATTCACTTTTTTGAATTAAAAAAATAAGACAACAGTAAAGTTAGCCCAATTTATTTTTTAATATTGTGAAAGATAATGTTACGCCAAGTAAATTGATACTCAACATGTCACGCTTCAAAATTGCGCCTGCTCGTGGAATGACGACAAACTTTTACCCTTAAACATCAACATAGGTGACGTTTAAAAAGTTCTACAGGTTGCATGTTTTGAGTTATAAAGGAGGTCTAGGGCTAGAATTATTGCTCTCGCTCTACCGATTGCGGCGATACCTCACATGTGTGGTTTGAACACCGTTTTCATATGCAGGTGCTAGTCACGTATGCGTTCGCTTCTGCGCGCGAGCTCGCCGCGCACGTTTAAACAATTTTTTGGTTTTTTCTTATTTATTTTACCTTTTTATTTTTACACTGTTCTTTAAAAAAAAAATTTTCATTTTTATTCCTATTACAAGGAATGTAAACATCCCTTGTAATAGAAAAAAGTATGACAGGACCTCTTAAATATGAGATCTGGGGTCAAAAAGTCCTCAGATCTCATATTTACACTAAAATGCAATTTACAAAAAAAAAATTTTGTCATAAAAAAAAAAAAGGCCCTTTAAAGAGCTACGGGCGGAAGTGACGTTTTGATGTTGCTTCCACCCTGCAATGGTATGGAGACAGGTGGGGGCCATCTTCCCCTCACTCGTCTCCATACCCAGCATGTGAAAGGATCCGATCGCCTCCGCCGACGGCTCCTGTAAGCGGCGGAGGGCGCCGGATCACGGCGGGAGGGGGGGGGGGGTCTCCTCTCCCGCCGCCAATAAAAGTGATCTCGCTGGAAATCGGCCACAGATACCACTTTTATCTGAAAGAGGACCGCCGGCCAAAGAAGAGGATACCGGGGTTATGGCAGCCATAACAACGATATTCCTCTTTAAACTTAGGACATATATATCGGCGTGCGGCGGTCCGTAAGTGGTTAAAATAAAGGAAATATTCAAAGTAAGTACCCCCAACTGGGGCCATGTTTTGGGAATTTCTCTTATACCGATACTACACGACTGTCATCCTACTTTGCTCTGCGACATCAGTCCTACATCCATCCGACTTGAATGAACAGAATACTACTTTGATCCGACTTTGTGATAGTCTGACTTGTCCTTTGACCAATCAAAACAACCCCAGTGTGACATAAATTCCTTTTTTACTGCTGCTGTAATCACCATGTCGGATGTCAGAAGTCGGATGGTTAGGAGAAGGATCCTACTTTGATCCGACTTCAATGATATTCAATGGGCTGAAGTAGGATCAAAGTCGGACCAAAGAAGTGCCGGGAGCATTTTCAAAGTCGGACCGACTTGTGTCAGACCAGTTAAGGCGGCTCCCATGGGGAATCATTGATTTTCACACGTCGTGCCACATGAGCTCCCAATGTCGGAGCGTCTGTCGTACCAGTGTAAACCCAGGCTTATGGCCCGTACACACGATCTTAATATCGTATGACAGATCGTACGACCTTTTTCGCTTAATAGTCGCAAGTAGAAATTGAATAGGTAAAGTCACAAAAAAAAAATCGGAAGTGATGTCATGTGTGGTAATGTATTTGTATTGCATTTTCGGACGACAACTGTACTGACTAAATGAAAATCGTACGATTTGGTATCGTGCGAGGAAAATTTTCACGCTTGTCCGATTGATTAATATCAGATGAACTGTCATGATCTCTCGAAAGTAGTGTACACACGATCCAAAAATCATACGATTCTTCCTCGGACGACAGTTTTCGTAAGATATTCGGAATCGTGTGTATGGGCCATTAGATAATATACCGGTCCAAAATACCAAGCCACTGACTCAGATTTAAAGCACCTGTGCAAGATAAAGGAAGACCTGCAAACATGGCCTGTTGGGGCTACTTGAGGACTGAGGTTGAGGACCACTGACCTAGGTGGATGCAGCATCTCTCTCCCCTGCCGGCCCTAAGGCTGAGAAGTGAGCAATCAAACACCGCTGATCGTTCGGTTCTCAGAGCTCCCTTACTAGAGAGCTGGTGGCTGACAGTCACCAGCTCTCTGCTCAAACCCCTACACCTGTGCGCACTGGGCTGTGGAGAGGTGGGCATGCCCGGCTCAGGCTCTCATTGGCTTGCTGAGTAGCTGAGCTTGGTGCCGGTCCAGGCATGTGGGTAGATCCCATATGGTTGCGATCGTTCCCTAGCCTGAAACCAGCTCTGTGACTTTAGCCCGCTGTCTGCTGAAAACAGGTTTCAGGAGTGAAGAACTACTTGATATACAGCTGTCAAATGACCCGGCTCTCTCCCAGCCTGTCTGCAGGGAAACATAGTCAGGAGGAGCTTCTGGTCCTCTGCTGCTGGTCACATGTTCAAAATAAAAAAAATAAACAGCCTTTGAAATACAGTGAAAATATAAATATATATATATATATATATATATATATATATATATATATATATATATATATATATATAATCAGTAAATGGTTTTAAATTGTCATACAAATATATATATATTTGAAATCAAATCTTTATTATTATTAGCAATAACATGGTGTGGGCGGATGTCTGCCAATCACAGGCCTGTCACTCCCCTCCAGCCTGTCTCTTAGAACAACAGGGAGGTGAAGCCTCGATCAATCTACATGTTATATCCCACTCCCATTGTGTTTAGCTAGTTAGTGGGCATGGAGAGGGAGGGAGGGAGTGGACTATCATATTTACCACTGTGTATACGCCCACATGTGTGACTCTATAGTCACATGGGCTGCTCAGATGTGATGGGAAGGAAATGCTCACCATAGAAACTCACTGAAAAATGAGCATGTGCAGAGCTGCCAACACTGCTCTGCAAAATCCCCAACTACACTGGGGACATGAACAGAAGGGGAGACAGAGGACAGCAGGATCAGCCAGTTTTTTGGGTTTTTTTGCAGAATACAGAAAAGGAATCTCGTAGTGACCGAGTATGAACAGCATGTAATACACCATTTATTGAGAGTTTTTTATGATGTGGGTTTAGTAGACATGTGCACTGCTGAAAAATGTGTTTGTTTACGTTTCATTCGTTTGTTTTTTTGATAGTGGGACTGTGATATTGCGGCGGACATTATGACACTAGCACTTTTTGGGGACCAGTGACACTAATACAGTAATCAGTGCTAAAAATATGCATAGTCAGTGTTCTAATGACACTGGCAGGGGTTAATAGGGGCGATCAAAGAGTTAAATGTGTGCCTAGCCAGTGTTTTACTATACTGTAGGAGGTGATTTTTACTAGGGGAAGACATGGATCCTAGTCCTGGTTTGCAGAGACACCGGATGCATGCTTTCTCTCCTGTCAGAACGGCGATCTGCCTTGTTTACATCGGCAGATCACCATTCTGCCTCTCTGCTCGATGATCGGTGGGTCCCAGCTGACATCGAGTCCACGGTACTTGCCTATCGTCTCCCACTGTGTTTGATCACAGTGAGAGTGAGCTGTCGGCAGCACGCATGCGGCCCCCCTACCCGGCAGAGCCAGATCATGTGTATATATACGTGATCCGGTGCAGAGGTGCCGCCCTCTAGCAGTAAAACTGCTAGAGGGTGGACCTTAAGTGGTTAAAGTGGACTTTTCAGTAAATACAAGTCGGCATGAATGAACTTCTAACACAATGTACAGGAACATTATCATTCTTCAAAAGAACTACTTTTATCAAAAAAAATAAATCCATCCTTGAGCTCCCACCAGTGACTTTGCCTAGGGTGGGATGATTTCATCAGTCTGCTGCAGGCAGGAGGAAGCATTTTTTCAGTCTCCTCCCCTCCAGTGATCAGACTGCAACATTGTAACATTGCAGCAAGTCATAAAGTGGGAGGCTGCAGCAGGGGCTGATCTATGTTTTGTGAACCAAGGCAGTAACTGCGCCACCGCCAGGTTTTAGATTATTTTTTCATCTCAGTCTAGCAAGTAGATGGTGAGCCTGAATGATGCTTGGTCAAAGATTGGGTGCTTGGATGATGCCTGGTCAAAGATTGGGTGCTTGGATGATGCTTGGTAAAAGATTGGGTGCTTGGATGATGCCTGGTCAAAGATTGGGTGCTTGGATGATGCCTGGTCAAAGACTGGGTGCTTGGATGATGCCTGGTCAAAGACTGGGTGCTTGGATGATGCCTGGTCAAAGACTGGGTGCTTGGATGATGCCTGGTCAAAGATTGGGTGCTTGGATGATGCCTGGTAAAAGATTGGGTGCTTGGATGATGCTTGGTCAAAGATTGGGTGCTTGGATGATGCTTGGTTAAAGATTGGGTGCTTGGATGATGCTTGGTCAAAGATTGGGTGCTTGGATGATGCTTGGTCAAAGATTGGGTGCTTGGATGATGCCTGGTCAAAGATTGGGTGCTTGGATGATGCCTGGTCAAAGACTGGGTGCTTGGATGATGCCTGGTCAAAGACTGGGTGCTTGGATGATGCCTGGTCAAAGACTGGGTGCTTGGATGATGCCTGGTCAAAGACTGGGTGCTTGGATGATGCCTGGTAAAAGATTGGGTGCTTGGATTATGCCTGGTCAAAGATTGGGTGCTTGGATGATGCTTGGTCAAAGATTGGGTGCTTGGATGATGCTTGGTCAAAGATTGGGTGCTTGGATGATGCCTGGTCAAAGACTGGGTGCTTGGATGATGCCTGGTCAAAGACTGGGTGCTTGGATGATGCCTGGTCAAAGACTGGGTGCTTGGATGATGCCTGGTAAAAGATTGGGTGCTTGGATGATGCTTGGTCAAAGATTGGGTGCTTGGATGATGCCTGGTCAAAAATTGGGTGCTTGGATGATGCCTGGTCAAAAATTGGGTGCTTGGATGATGCTTGGTCAAAGATTGGGTGCTTGGATGATGCTTGGTCAAAGATTGGGTGCTTGGATGATGCCTGGTCAAAGATTGGGTGCTTGGATGATGCCTGGTCAAAGATTGGGTGCTTGGATGATGCCTGGTCAAAGATTGGGTGCTTGGATGATCCCTGGTCAAAGATTGGGTGCTTGGATGATGCCTGGTCAAAGATTGGGTGCTTGGATGATGCCTGGTCAAAGATTGGGTGCTTGGATGATGCCTGGTCAAAGATTGGGTGCTTGGATGATGCTTGGTCAAAGATTGGGTGCTTGGATGATGCCTGGTCAAAGATTGGGTGCTTGGATGATGCCTGGTCAAAGATACCTAATGATGTGTCCATAATAATCACTGCTGAGATCAGATATTAACCACTTAGGGAGTGCATTGTTTTGAGTAAGTGGGCTGACCTATAAACCCCATTGTGATAAGGAGCAGTAAAGCAGAACTGGTGTACAGAAGGAGGCAGTGCTTGCATATCTAATAATATGAGTAAATATGGCTACCCTCCCCATGCACATAAAAAATTACAAATTCTACATAGAAACAAAAATGTATTTCAGTTAAAGTGATTGTAAAATGTTATTTTTAAAGAAAAAAAAAGACAAACATGTTACACTTACCTGCTCTGTGTAATGATGAGCAAAAAGAGGGTCCGGATGGCCGCACTCCAAAATATAATCCTTCATCGAAAAACAGTCCATACAGCAAAGGGAATAAAAGCACAAAGGCTGACGCGTTTCACACTTTACAGGTGCTTAATCATAGCCTATGACAGTGATGGCGAACCTTGGCACCCCAGATGTTATGGAACTACATTTCCCATGATGCTCATGCACTCTGCAGTGTAGTTGAGCATCATAGGAAATGTAGTTCCAAAACATCTGGGGTGCCAAGGTTCTCCATCACTGGCCTATGACTAAGCACCCGTAAAGTGGTGTGAAACGTGTCAGCATATGTGCTTTTATTCCCATTGCTGTATGGGCTGTTTTTCAATAAAGGAATATATTTTGGAGTGCGGCCATCCGGACCTTCTTTTTGCACATAATTATCTTGTATACTGAGCCGGTGTCCTGTTCATCAGGTGTACACGGCGCATGCACAATTAAGAGTACATTGTGCCGCATGCTCCCGATGCTCGTGCCACTCTGCAAGGGGCGGGTGTAGGGGCGGATGCATACAGAAGAGACCGCATGATGGCCAGAGCTCATACGATGGGGGTGGATTTCTCAAATAGGCGGATCTTTGCGGGCCGTGTTTACACAACTAAAGGGTGCCTCCGCTCCTACACCTGTCCCTTGCAGAGTTGCACAAGCATCTGGAGCATGCAGCACAATGTAGTCTTAATTGCACAGGCACCGTGTACACCTCATGAACAGCCATTCGTGTTCGGAGACTTTCGGCGTCTCCTTTGTCCTCCGTACTGCACAAGTGCTGCACCTGCGCAGTACAGGGCGGACACTATCCGATGGGGGGGACCTTTCTCGGCAGAACATCGGCACCGTATCTAATAGGGAAGGCGAGATGAGGCTATTGCCATCCTGAGTGGTATATTTCCCCTCCTGCTCGGTGTAGTGGTTTTGCACGGGGCAGCCCAGATCCTCCTCTTCTCGGGTCCCTCTTCTGAGCTCCTGGCCCCTCCCTCCTGTTGAGTGCCTCCACAGCATGCAGCTAGCTATGGGGGCAGCTGAGCTGAAGCTCTGTGTATCCATTCAGACACAGAGACGCGGTTCAGCCCCGCCCCCTCTCTCTCTTGATTGGCTAACTGACTTTGACAGCAGCAGGAGCCAATGGCGCCGCTTCTGTATCTTAGCCAATCAGGAGGGCGAGGCCAAGGCACTCGTGGACATTGGAGGGAGCTCAGGTAAGTATTAGGGGGGCTGCTGCACACAGGTTTTTTTTTTTATCTTAATGCATAGAATGCACCTTCTGCCTTTACAACCAATTTTAACTGATATCTATATATAAAAACACATGAATACGATTATACATTTCTTGTAAATGGATGGCAAAGTGCGTATTAATACGAACATAGTGGGGTTGATTTACTGAAACTGAAGCACACAGAATCGGGTGCAGCTGTGTATGGTAGCCAATCGGCTTCTTCAATTAAAGTGATTGTTATTTAAAAAAAATTAAACGATCCTTTACAAAAACATATCATACTTGCCTCCACTGTGCAGCTCGTTTTGCACAGAGTGGCCCCGAACCTGTTCTTCTGGGGTCCCCCGGCGGCTCTCATGGCTCCTTTCCGCATCAGATAACCCCCTAGGAGAAGCGCTCTCGGGGGCCCACGTGAATGGATTTGATTGACAGCAGCGGGAGCCAATGGCTGCGTTGCTATTAATCTATCCAATCAAGAGCCGAGAACCCCAGGCAGAGAGACAGTGCGTCCTCGCCAGAGGAGATGAAGGGGCTTAGGTAAGTAAAATGGGGGGGCTGGTGACTGCCAGGTGTTTTTTCACCTGGATGCATTAAAGGTGAAAAAACATGAGGGTTCACAACCCCTTTAAGCTTTGACAATAAGCCCCTGTTCACACTGAGGGCCGGTTCAGCTGAACTCGCACGATTTAAACTGGCATTTCAGTACGACTCCGGGGGTGGGGGGCGATTTGACAGACATCTGTGCGGGTTCATGCACAAATGTCTATTCAAATCGCACCCGATTTCACCAAAAGTAGTGCAGGAACTACTTTTGGCAAGGGCGGCAACGCACTAATTCAGACAGTGCCATTGCAGGCAAAAGGATCCGATTTGACATGTCAAATCGTCCCATTGTGAACGTGGGCTTAAACCTGGATACTGTTTGGTTTCGATGTGGAGCTGCACCAGATTCTGCACTCTCCAGTTTTAGTAACTAACCCCCTTGTGAGCTTTTATTCCAACACTTGCCTGGACGTCAATTTTGACATGATATTTATCATTTGGATATTATCCGTTTCAGAAATACTCCCTCTAGTGGCCACATCTATGTGATGAAATGTAATTAGAATTTCTGCTCTATGGTTATTACAGATTTTTTCGGTGCTATCCATCACATCTAATAACGCAACGTTTTTTTCTCTGAATTATTGCAGTTGCAGAACTCCCTGAAAACAGACCTGTGCCTTGACCAGGGGCCGGACACGGACAATATCCCCATCGTCTACATCTGCCATGGGATGACACCACAGGTTTGTTTAGTTCTTTTCATTTTGATGTAAACATTTTTTTTTTTTAGCTAATGTCAATGCAGTGCTTTTAAAAAAAACACAGTAACTGTTGATTAGCTTACCCTTTTTTGCCTTGCACACATCCACAGCGGAAAATATCAGTGTTTGGCAGTATGTAGTACAGAAAGACTGCTGCAATCTGTGTGAAAGCAGCAGTCTCTCTACAGCAGTCCCCACCTTACAGGAAGTTGCACTCCTACCCCCAGACCACGCTGGTCTTCACCCCCTAGAACTGCCCCCTTTAGAGAACAGGGAACCAAGTATAATCTTGAGGGGCTATACAAGTAATTTGTGTGGCATTTGTTAATAAAAAGCAATGCAGTAAAATGGGCAAAAAGAGACACGCCCCATATATCCAGCAAGGGGACACGCCCCATATATCCAGCAAGGGGACACGCCCCATATATCCAGCAAGGGGACACGCCCCATATATCCAGCAGAGAGTTGTGCCCCATATATCCAGCAAAGGGACACGCCCCATATATCAGCAGCGGGAAATGCCCCGTAAATCCAGCACCGTGACACGCCCCGTAAATCCAGCACCGTGACACGCCCCGTAAATCCAGCACCGGGACACGCCCCGTAAATCCAGCACCGGGACACGCCCCGTAAATCCAGCACCGGGACACGCCCCATAAATCCAGCACCGGGACACGCCCCATAAATCCAGCACCGGGACACGCCCCATAAATCCAGCACCGGGACACGCCCCATAAATCCAGCACCGGGACACGCCCCATAAATCCAGCACCGGGACACGCCCCATAAATCCAGCACCGGGACACGCCCCATAAATCCAGCACCGGGACACGCCCCATAAATCCAGCACCGGGACACGCCCCATAAATCCAGCACCGGGACACGTTCCATGTATCCAGCAGAGACCCACACCCCATATATCCAAAGGGACATGCCCCATATATCCAGCACCGGGACACGTTCCATATATCCAGCAGAGACCCACACCCCATATATCCAAAGGGACATGCCCCATATATCCAGCAAAGGGACAGCCCAGTCCGGCTCAAACACAGTCATAGACCCACATCCAACCAGCATTAATAGACAAAGCCTCATCCTGCTAAATAATTTAAATCAACAAAGGCTGCACGTGTTGCACGCTTTCTCTCTACACACAGCTCCAAGTGCGAAGAGGTGCCCCCTCCCACAGCTTCCCGGTGGTTCCTGAGCTTACTGGAGCCATTGGTAAGCCAGGAACCAATCTGGTGCAGTCGATGGCTGGGCAGGAAGCTGAGTGAGGGCAAGATGGCACCCACTGGGCTCTATGCCCTTGGAGGACTGAAGCGACGTCTGACATCACTTCCGCCTCTCGGGCACCCCCTAATCACTATGTGTGGTGCAGAGTCGCCCCCGGCCCAGCAGTGCTACTGGCTTCCCTCCTCTCGGCTGCTGTGGGGGATTGTTTCAGGATGGAAAGTGGAGGAAGGGGCTTGTAAATATGTAATTTACCGCCCCCTTCCTTTTCTAAATTAACACAGTGAACACACTCGCTGTGTCCATTCATAACTGAGGAATAGTAAACTGATTTACACTATGCTTCAATTTGTGAATGAGCAAAAAGCACTTCCCATTCATTTACTGCCCCGTGCAGCTGAGACTGCAGAGAAAAGCGTGCGTGTTTGAGCTTTGGGGTGAACACCCTAATGTAATAGGCTGCGCACACCTATGCCTGGAATTCAGTTTTGTATTTGCAACCTCTGACACACCTGCTTTGGATGCTCACTCTGAGATAGAAGCTCGCCCCTACACAGCCTGCTTGTAAACGCGGAACAGATCGCCCGGTCGGCATCTGGCAAAGATAAAAAAATCCATTTTGGACCTTTTAAATATACATTGAAAATCCCTCTGAGCGTTCGATGAACATGAAGCGCAGAATGTGGAGCAGCGGCAGAACACACGGAGGGTGTAAAAAAAAAAGAAAAAAATATAGGTCAATCTACAGAAAATAATAATGACTTGTGGGATTTTTTATGGGTTACATAATCCCTCCCATAGGCTTTTACATGATAAATTACAGAGACCAATGAGAATTCACCAAAGTGCTGATTCCAGGGAATTTCCAACATCTTGTAATTAGAACACGAGAGGCTAAATAATGTACATTATGAGATACACAGAAATAATCTTTTATCTGGGATTCCAAGAAAAAGACAGGACATTATAAGAATGTATTTCACTGATTTTATACCCAAATTATTTATGATCATCTTATGCTAAAGAATTTTTTTTTTTTAAACGTATAAAGGTCATGGCTGCTTATACAACTCTTTGCTTCTATAAATGAAGAAGTTGTCATGTAGAAGAGCCAAAGTACAAGAGGTTTAAAAGGAAGGATATTTAAAGTTTTGTTCAACTCACTGATAACTGAGCACTGAATGGGGGGTCTTAAAAGGAACCCTTCTTCAGGACATCGGAGACTGGCAGCCTGCCCAGAACAGCCAGAGGAAAGCGGCTGGTAGCTGGCGGCATGAACAGGTTGCGTTGCCTTTGAAAGCCGTTATGCTGTTTTTTTTTATCAGCGTCTGCCATGCTGTATGCATCACCCTGAGGAGGTAGACTTCTATTTTAATGCACCTGCGGGGTTTCAACTCTACAGTTTATGAATACCTGCCCGACCCAGGGCCAGTACCAATCAGTATGAGAACAGAGCCGGAAAATAAGACTGCAGAAATGAATATGCCGCAGTCACTCCTGCTCTCTAATTTTGCAGGCAGCCAGTGCAGGTCCTTGAAATTCTACATGGTGTGGAGGGCATGATGAGAATATATGATAAAGACAGTGGATAAATAAATGTACTTTAAAAGAAGAAGTACAATCAAGCTCGTTTGGCTGTACTTCTCCCGTGGATTACAGGGGAGCAGTATGCTCTGCACTCCTGTGACCCGTTTTCAGCAGACGGTAGGCTGAAGCCCGCTGTCGGCTGTTATCACAGAGCCGGTCCAGGCTCTGGAAAGATCGCGACCATATGGTCAGGATCCACCCCTGTGCCTGGACCAGCGGCTGGCTCATCCTCTCAGTGAGCCACTGAGTGCCTGATCTGGCTGCTCCTTCACAGCCCAGCACTGTAGGTGGGGGGGGGGGGGGGGCAGAGCAGAGAGCCGGCGACTGACAGTCACTAGCTCTCTGCTCAGGGAGCTTTGAGCACTGAGCGATCGGCTGTGTTCGATTGCTCGGTTCTCAGTCTTAAAAAGGAAGTAAACCCTGATGGGTTTTACTTCCTCTTTTTCTCTCTGCAAAGCCTGCAACTGAAAAGCATAATGGGCCTGTATGCATCGCATACTAGCCCGTTATGTGCCACTTACCTGCAAAAGAATCCAGCGATGTCCCCTGTGTAGGCAGCGTCCATCTTCTGGCCCCTCTTCCTTCCAGGTCGCAGACTCCGGCTCTGTGAATCGCCGGAGCCACGTGACGGCACTCCGGCGCACGGGAGCCGCGATTAACTGGACAGGCTAGGGAATAAATGGCACTTAGTTTCGTTTCTTCCCCGCGCATGCGCCGTTTGAATTTCCCGGCAGACTACAAGTGAAATATTTCCTAAACAGCGCACGTTTAGGAGCTGTTTCCACTACCTATAGGTAAAGCTTATTCTAGGCTTACCTATAGGTAGAAGTCCAAAAAGTGGGTTTACAACCACTTTAAAGCCGGCGAGGGGGACAGATGCAGCATCCACCTACGCAAGTATGATTTAAAAAAAAAAAAAAAAAGACAACCCCCCCCCCCCCCCCCCCCAAAAAAAAATAAAAAATATTCCTATACTACTTTTTTTAAAACATAATATAGAAACACTTTTTAAACCACAGTGTTTTCTGGATATTACCTTGTAAGATTAGTGGTAACATCATCCTTGTGTCGTACATGTGCAGAGAATAGGAGTTGTGGGAGGGACCTAGCAGACCCCACCTAGTACAGGTGCCTGCAGAAAATTACTGGAGGGGGCGGAGACCAGACCAAACACCTCGCACAAAGAGAGAGCCGAGCTATGGGAGGGGCCCAGCAGGCTCCACCCTCTACAGGCTTCCTGCAGAAAACTAAAGGAGGGGGCGGAGACAAGACCGGTCACCCTGCACAGGGAGAGAGATCAGCAGTGAGCGGTCTTTATTACAGGAAGGAAAAGCCTCACACTGGATTACTGCACAGATCTGGAAGAAATACACAAACCACACCGAGATTCAAGAAGAATACACATGACTGATGGAATTAGACATTATTTACTTATCCAGTTTTTGGAGGCGAGGTTTGAATCCTCTAGGAGTTAGTAACGAGTGGAAGCGAGTCACCTTTGATTAGGGTTGTCCCGATACCACTTTTTTAAGACCGAGTACAAGTACCGATAATTTTTACTCGCCGATACCGATTCCCGATACTTTTTTTTAATGCCATGTGACAGTTTGACTGATGGGCACTGATAGGTGGCACTGACTGATGGCTAGCACTGACTGATGGGCACTGATAGGCGGCACTTATGGGCACTGATAGGTGGCTGGCATTGATAGACGGCACTTATGGGCACTGATAGGTGGCTGGCATTGATAGACGGCACTTATGGGCACTGATAGGTGGCACCGACAAGTGGCTGGCACTGATAGATGGCACTTATGGGCACTGACAGGTGGCTGGCACTGAAATGCAGCAATAAATGACATGAGGTAAGGATTTATTTTTGAAATGCTGTGCTGACGCCCATCTTGGTACACCCTGCCGTAGTAAGCAGCAGCAGACATCTTGTTACACCAAGCTCGAACTATATGGGCTGGGTGTAACAAGATGTCCGCTGCTGGCTTACTACAGCCGAGTGCAGGGTGTACCAAGATGGGCGTCGGGATGTTCAGCCGCCGATGGCTCTCTCTGTTGTTTCTCTCTCGTATGTCTCTCTCTCCCTGATCTGTCTCTGTAGTTTTGTACCTGGATCTCCAGATGAGATAGGAACGTGAAAGTAAACTCAGCTTCAATCTCTGTCACAGCGAGGTACAGGGTAGCAGAAGACACGCCCCCCCCCCCCCCCCCCCCGTAATGTGTCTCATTACACAGGCTGACTCCAACTGCTGACTCCGCCCGCCCTCTCCGTCCATTTGCTGACTCCGCCCACCCTCTCCATCCACCCGCTGACTCCGCCTGCCGACCAAGTACCGGACAAGGCATCGGGAGCATTTGTGCGAGTGCAAGTACTCGCGCAAATGCTTGGTATCGGTCCAGATACCGATACTAGTATCGGTATCGGTACAACCCTACCTTTGATGTAATTCAATGTTCAAAACCCTAGGGTCTTTGAATCCCCTAACGTTATGGGGGTTACGGATAATAGACAGCAACATGTGGGGGGTGGGAGAGAGAGTAGGCCTCCCGAATACTTGAGACTGTCCCAAAGCTGCATTGAGTGTTATGTAATGGGGTTTAAAAGTGTCTTCCGGTGCCGAGAATGTAACCACACAGTAAGTTCTGAATGGACAGGGGATCGTACAATGAGATTTCAAAGCTAGCATGGCATTTAGATAATTGAGAAATTTGCACAGCTTGGTAATATTTCAAGCCACATGTGAATCCTTTCGCTTTGAAATATAATTTATGTAAAATTGATGTTTCTGAATCTCCGAGTACCAAGAGTAACTAAATTCAATAAATCTGAACTAAATGATAACCACAAAATCATTTGTTTCATTCAGATGACATGATGCAATCGTTTTGTTAATGTATGAAGCATCCAAAATAATGTAACAACATAATGAATGATCCGAGTTGATTTCGCATCCATTTGGTTTTTATATTGCATTAACATTTTTAAATATTATTTAAAAAAAAATTGTACTACATATGAAATGGAACTATAATACAGTAAGGCCCCTTTAACACTGGCCACTCTCTATCGGATGCACCTGATCAGCGGGGGAATGCAGAGCGGACACAGCCCACTTTCCTCTATGAGCAGTCAGATGCAAAACAGACTGCCTGTTCGGACAGTCATGCGAACCGCCAGACGGACGGGGGAGGGAAACCTCATCTGTCAGTTTTTGGCGGGTAGGATCGGATGTCGGCGGGTGTCAACGGACACATGCCTGTTGACATCTGCTGCTCCATAGAGGGCAATTGATGGTCTGATTTGGCTCTGAGGAAGAAGGTAATCCTTTGAAACGCGTCAGCCAGCAGTGGTTTGCACGTCCTTTCTTCAGGATCTGGAGACCGCTATCAGTAGACGGGTAGTCACAAGCCGAAGATTGTTAGTGTTGGTTTTCTTTCCATCCTTGTGAGTAGTTTTTAATATTTTTTTTTCTTCTAATAAATATATGAAAGGATAATGCACAAGGCTGGTGCGCCCTCTTTTTTTTCTATTCTCTTTTATGGTCTGATTGGGTCTGCCTAAAAAACGGACAGGTGGACCTTATCGGTCCGCCTGTGTAAAAGGGGCCTAGGGCAGTGATGGCAAACCTTGGCACCCCAGATGTTTTGGAGCTACATTTCCCATGATGCTCAGGCACTCTGTATTGTAGCTGAGCATCATGGGAAATGTAGTTCCAAAACATCTGGAGTGCCAAGGTTCGCCATCACTGGCCTAGGGTATAAAAGTGAAATAAGATGAGGATTCCTACTTATTGTATTTGGGTTTATGAATCTCCGAATGAATCCGAAATTAATTTTGCTACTTTTGAATGCACTTGACTCCAGTTGATATTGTCTAATTAGCTCATTCCATTTCTTTATGTGAGTTGGATTAATAGGAATGACTGAGTGCATAAGTGAACTCCCGAAATAACAAATTAAAACTAATATAGCCTTATAAATAACTTCCAAATATACGAATTGATTCGGAACAATAAATATATGAAACAAATCCAAATATATAGTTGGCGCTATAGAAATCCTATATAATAAGGGACATTAAGGCCCCTTTCACACTGGGGCGGTGGGGGCGTCGGCGGTACAACAGCGCTATTTTTTATTCGGCCGCTAGCGGTTCGGTTTTAACCCCCGCTGGCGGCTGAAAAAGAGTTAAATCCGCTCGTACAGCGCGGCTATAGCCGCGGTATTACCGCGGTATAGCCGCGCTGTCCCATTGATTTCAATGGGCAGCAGCGGTGAATACACCGCTCCTTCACCGCTCCAAAAAAGCGGTTTGCAGGACTTTTTTCACCGCCCTGCCTGCGCACCGCTTCAGTGTGAAAGCCCTCGGGCTTTCACACTGAACAAACAGCGGAGGCTGTTTAGGGGCGGTTTTCAGGCGGTATTTTTAGCGCAATACCGCCTGAAAACCGCTCCAGTGTGAAAGGGGCCTAAGGGAGTTTTTCAGATTTCATGCACAGTACATAAAATTACTCTTTGATAATTGATTGAAGATGCTCCCAGGATACAGATTTGACACGACACGGGGAATAAAAGCCTCCTAAGAGGACAGGGTACAGGGTCATGTTACATTTCTATATATAAAATGAGAGGGGGGTACTAAGATGCCCATCCGGCCAAGTACAAGCCAAGTGGGTCGCAGCGAGATCCCATTGGGATGACCTGCAAGGCCCTCTGGAGCTGCTCTGGTATGGGAAAGTCTCTTCCGATCTCTACAGAACCATCTCTTCATTGACCCAAACCCTAGTCCTCTGGATGATAATTCTCTTTTTTGTCCGGGTTTATTTAGGTTGGATTCACTATTTTTAATAAGAGACTCCTGATGCATCTATATTGACAAATATTAAAGTTCATACTCTGTTCTTTTGAAACATTTAAGGTTGATGGTACATTGTGTATGCTTTTGTCCTGATAGCGCCCGAGTTCTGAGCTACCATTTGTAGTAATATCTTCTGTACCTTTATTGCAAAAATCTCAATAAACATATTGAAAGAGTAATCCTATATAATAATAATAATAATACCAAACAAATTCCGAAAACAAATCAATCATACGAACATGAGGAAACGGAACAAATTTTTTCGGTCGGGCACATCTCTACTCAAGGAGTCTGGGACACCCAAACTCCCTTTTGGCCTGGTTTTAAACAGGACATGTTTGGAGATTCATGGTATCCGGAATTTAGCTTTATGCAGCTTGGACGGTCACAAGGTCTAGTGTAGGTCAGATGCACTTATGAAGGACCTCAGAAACATCTTAAACTCAAGAAAATCCATCTAACGTCATGCTGAATTTTCCCTTAGATGTAGAGCAGGGGGTCTCCAAACTTTCTAAATAAAGCGCCAGTTTACTGTCCTTCAGACTTTAGGGGGGCCGGACCATCAGAAGTACAAAATGTCCCTTCATTAATGGGAGTAAACAATTCTCCATTATTGGTGTCATTTAGAGGACTTGTGTCCCATTGTTGGTGTCATTGGGAGGACTTGTGTCCCATTGTTGGTGTCATTGGGAGGACTTGTGTCCCATTGTTGGTGTCATTGGGAGAAATTGAGCCCCTTCATTGGGAGAAATTGTGCCCCATCATTGGTGTCATTGGGAGGAACTGTGCCCCATCATTGATGTAATTGGTAGAAATTGTGTCCTTCATTGGTGTCAGTGAATAAAATAGTGCCCCAAGGGCCGGAAAAGGGCCGCAGTTTGGAGACCACTGATGTACAGCAAGTTCTCCCTGGTTCCATGCAGTTTTTAGATGGGAAAGTTGCACATGTCATGTAACAAAAAGATGGACCCCCTGACAGATGCTAAACCTGATTTCAGTGGAGTATAACATATACAGTTCATAGATTAGGCAGACATTTCTGATGACATGTTTGATAGATATCATTTGCAATACACAGATTTTTACTTGTCTGGCTACCCCCAATAGGCATGCCTCCCAACTTTTTGAGATGGGAATGAGGGACACCTACGAGCAAAAGTATGTAGGTATAGGACACACCCCCCCGCCATGCCTTCTTAAAAGGAGAATTAACCGCAAAAAAAGATTAGTTGAACCCACAAGGGCTTTCTTTTACCACCACTATTCCTTTATATTGGCTATTGAAATTTACAAATGCAGCAATGTAGAAATTGGATGAAAGGTTCATCACTGGAAAACACTTTTTGACATTTTATATACAACTATTTAGATCAGACCAAACTAAGGGACAATGAGGAAGAAAAAAAAGGGACAGAGGGACTTTGTTCCAAATCGGGGACAGTCCCTCGAAATCAGGGACAGTTGAGAGCTATGCGATAGGCCTGCTCATGTCACAGCAGACTGTACGGGGCAACAGAAGGTTAGTAGATCAGATCCTGAACGGGGCACAGCCATTCAGGCCAGCTTGCTCTTATCAGTGCTGCCTCCTTCTTCAATCCAATTTGGATCATCCATCAATTTTTTAACACAGATGTAAGTAATGGGATAAAATGGAACACAATCAATAGCAGACGAGGCACAGGTAGCATTGCGTGTAATCAGCCCACCGGCCTAAAAAGCTTACAAAACATGAGTGAATTAGGTTTTCTGTCTGTGCTTTTATTTTCCATTTTCAGCGTGAAATGGTTATATTTTAACTGTATTTGAGTATTTCATGGGTCTCCTTCTAAAGAATATAGGATCTCAAAAAAGGAGGCCTGCTGTGTCCAAAATACTACAAAAGGTATTTATTTCCAATTCAAAATGCCTTCACAATCTAGCCTAAAGTGGTTGCTAACCCACCTCTCCAGGTCTGACAGCAAAGCGGGCGGAGCCAAGAAACCCCCGCTGACGTCAGCTAGGAGGAGGAGAGAGACGAGCGGTCACGTGACTGCCGAGCGACGCTATAAAACAAGGTATTTAGTGGCAGATTTTTTTTTAGAAAACACATAGTGGGGCACAGGATTTATTATAACAGACGGGATGGTAACAACAATGTCTTATGATAACAGCAGGAGGGGAGGGGGGCGGGCACTGGTACAAGCTGACAGGCAGGGAGGGGAGGGGGTAGGAGGACACAGGAGAGCAGAGAGCAGGGTTTCAGATGGCAGGGGCGCGTAAACTGACCACGGTGTTGGGGCTCAGCAGCCATGATACACCGTGGTCAGTTTACACAGGGGAGGGTATAGCCAGGCAGGATCAGCCAGGTATTTCAGATGTGACAAGGGGCCAGATGACACAGCACAAACACTGTGCTGTATAACATGCTTTAAGGGAACAGGATCCAATTTTTTTTTTTTTTTAGGTTAACAAAACCTTTAATACAAATATCAGCAATTGGACAGTTTGGAGCGCCCAGAAAAAGCATAGTCGCTCAAAACTGTCCAGTTGCTTTTAACCTACATTGTGAAGGCATTTTGGATTGGAGGTAAAGAAACTTTGCAGTATTTTGGACACCGCGTCCCTCTTAATTGATTTATTGGGTCTTGGAGGAATAGCGGGAGCCCGCTTTGACGTGTAGGATCTATTTGTTCAAGGTACAAGCAGCTCTCTTCTTTCTCCTCACTGAACATGGAGGGAGCAGCGTGAGTCATTGGCTCCTGCTACTGTCAATCATTGCCTTGAGGAGGGGGTGGGGCTGAGCTGCGCTGTGTGCGTCACAGTGGACACACAGAGCCCGGCTCAGAATCGAGCCTGCAGGAGTGCCCCCAAAGTAAGCAGCTTACTAGAGGGGCATTCGGGGGGAGCCTCATCAACACACATCAGTGAAGGAGAAAAATTACCTATTTATGAAATTTTGAAGCAGGAATTTAGAAAAAAGTTTTTTTTTTTTTTATTGTTTTTTTTTTTGTCTTTTTTTCATTTGGCAAAAAATAAAAACCCCAGTGATGATTAACCACTTGAAG
Source organism: Aquarana catesbeiana (assembly GCF_042186555.1). Lineage (NCBI taxonomy): Eukaryota > Metazoa > Chordata > Amphibia > Anura > Ranidae > Aquarana > Aquarana catesbeiana. The sequence continues at coordinate 24,082,206 of NC_133334.1, forward strand.
CAAAATGACCTACAGGTACGTGAATTTGCAGCAAGTGGTTGTCCTGGGTGAAGCCTGCCGCTCTGACTGAGCACTTCTGTCCCACCGGGAGGTCCGCCTGCTGCCCGGAGACCCGATCAAAGCCGGTTTCAGGTCTCTGATCTAGTAACCCAGAAGCAACATCATGACATCACTTCTGGTTTACTGGAGCCTTAAAGGCACCAAAATTTTGAAAAAAATGGCAGTATTCCAATAGCCAAACTTGGCATTTTGAATGCTTTTAATTGCAAAGGAAAGTATGGGGTCTTATAGACCTCAGATCCCTCCATAATACCACCTGACACGTGGCTATTGTTGTCACAAGGGATGTTTACATTCCTTGTGACAGCAATAAAAGTGATGATAAAACATTTAAAGGGACAGTAAAAGAAAAAAAGTAAAGCGCCCTATCCCTCCGCGCTCACGTGCAGAAGTGAGCGCATACGTACGTCACTCCCGCAAATGTAAACTGTGTTTAAACCACACGTGAGGCATCGCCGCGATCATTAGAGTGAGAGCAATAATTCTAGCACTAGACCTCCTCTGTAACTATAAACTGGTAACCGTTAAAAATCTCCACATGCGACACTTTAAAAATTTGGAATTACTGTAGTTTGTCACCATTCCACGAGTGTGCGCAATTTTAAAAGCATGACATGTTAGTTACTCTCCATAACATCATCTTTCACATTATACAAAAAGAAAAAAAAATTGGGCTAACTTTACTGTTTTTTTTTCTTTTTAATTTATGAAAGTGTATTTTTTTAAACAAAAATTGAGAGGATGCTGCGCAAATACAGTGCGACATAAAATATTGCAATGACTGCCATTTTATTTTCTAGGGTCTTTGCCAAAAAAAATATATATATATCTATCTCTATCTAGATTTTATATATATATATATATATATATATATATATATATATATATATATATATATATATATATATATATATATATATATATATATTATATTATATTTGGGGGCTGTAAGTAACTTTTCTAGCAAAAAAATACTGCTTTTAACTTGTAAGCAACAAGTTTCAGAAAAAGGTCTGGCCTTCAAGTGATTAAAGTGGAGTTCCACCCATATAAAAGTCAGCAGCTACAAAAAGTGTAGCTGCTGACTTTTATTAATCACACACTCACCTGTCCCAGGGTCCAGCGATGCAGGCGAATGAAGCCTCGCTCCTCACCCCCTCCTCTCTGCCGCACCAGCATGGTCACTGTGGGCGCCTGGCTGTGGCTTCACAGCCGGCATGCACTGCGATTGTGCAAGCCGCGCTGCGCTCTGTGTCAAGCTGGGCAATCATCTAGGACCTGCGACGTGTCACAGATGATTGCTGAGAGGGAAGGGTGTTGAGGTGAACTTCCTTCTAGCGCTGCGGTGCCCCAGGAGGAAGTGGGAGCTGGATCCCTCTAAAAAGAGGGTATATGCCCCCCCCCCAAAAAAAAATGACATGCCAAATGTGGCATGTCGGGGGGGGGTCACCTTCACTTAAAAGGGGAAGTTCGTTTTTGGGTGGAACTCCGCTTTAAATACCAACAAAAGAAAGCTCTACTTGTGTGAAAACAATGATAAAAACCTCATATGAGTACAGTGTAGAATGGACGCGCAATTTTCATTCAAAGTGCGACAGCGCTGAAAGCTGAAAATTGGCCTGGGCAGGAAGGGGGTAAAAGTGCCCGGTAGGCAAGTGGTTGAGGAAGGGCGGTGTGCCCGAAACTCTTGTTCTTGGTTCTGTATAACATACATATTCAAATACAAAGAAACAGAAAGAGCAGTGCTTTATTCCCTTTATTTGTTGGGATAGAAAGAGAATTTTTTTTTTTTTTTTTTACAGTAGCAAAGGGCCAGGTTCTTGTATGCCCTCTGTTTTCCATTAGGGAGATTTCCCTTCACTTTCTACCTGTAGGCATAACAGAGAGCGAGAGGAAATCTCTCCATAAAGTGAGGAAAATCCCTTTCCTGACAGAGGTCACCGCAACAGCCGTCCCCAGTGAAAGATCTCCCCTCTCTTCCTGAGGCAACTCCGACTTTTACATTTCCTCATCACAGTCACCAGTATGGAGGGCGAATCTTCCCAGCGGAGACACAAAGATATCAGTGGGGGGGTTCCTGCAACAGCAGGGAAATGTATAGATCTTCTACTTACTCTACGAAAGAAGAAATCCCGGATAAAAGTAATAATTGGAGTGTATTTGTCATCTATTGTAGGTCAGTCCCTCACAGCTAACAAGATACTTTAGAACACATTCTTAATGGATTTCTTTTTCTTTTACATGAGAAGGAAACATTATTGCTCAGTGACATCCTAATCATACAGATATCAAAGATGTGTCAGAGGTAGCAGAACATTGTGTGCTTTTCCTTACATAATATTACATTGTATCTCCCAGCAGCAGAATGAATACAGATTTGAGATGTGTGTGTTTGTATGTATGTATGTATGTATGTTTGTATATATACACACACACACACATATACATATATATATATACACATACACACACATACATACATACATACATACATACATACACACACACACACACACACACACACACATATACATAAGGGTTGCATCAGTACCGATACTAAGGATTTGCAGGCCTATCGTTACTCGTGCAAATGCTCCGATACCTAAAACCGATACTTTCAGCTGTCAGCGGGATTCCCCCACTGACAACTGAAATGTAAAACGAAAAAAAAAAAAAAAAAAACAGCGATCATCGATTTTTAAAATGAACCTTCAGTCATTTTTTTTTATCTTTCCTTCTATTAAATCTTCTGCCCTTGTTGTTTTTTTTTTTTTGGATAGTAAAACATTTTTTTTTTCTGTCAGTAAATACCTTATACAACACACTTCCTGATTCTTGTCTGGTCATTAGACTAGGCTTATCACATCATGCACAGCTCTCTCTCTCACTCTTGTGAGAGTTTGCCAGGAAGGGAGGGGGGATGAGTTATAAGAGGGCCAATGAGAGCTGCAGAGCTGGAGGTGTGTGTCTGTGTAAATCCAGGAAGTGAACAGGCATCAGCTGCCCACAGTTAAAATGGCTGCAGCCAGACTAAGTGGAGGGAGATTTCTACAGCATATTTGGGCAAGTACAGAATCACAGTATATATTAAAATAATATGGAAAGTGGTTGGAGGGAAGCTTCAGAATGGCAAAGTGGTTTTTATTACAAATTATGTGAGCAGACTGCAGTTCCTCTTTAAGGGGCGGGGCTGCCATATCCTTAAAGCGGAGTTCCACCCAAAAGTGGAACTTCCACTGATTTTTCTCCTTCCCCCCTCTGGTGCCACATTTGGCACCTTTCGGGGGGGAGCGGATACCTGTCTGACAGGTATTCTGTTAACACTTCTGGGAGTCCGGTGCCACCGCCCATGACCTCAACGCTCAGCTCCCTCCTCCTTACCCTGTCACCGGGCCAGTAGGAGAGAGAAGCGGACTCTTGCGCATTTGCAGTAGGGTTCCCGGCGTGAAGTTGTAAGGCTACACTGCCGGGTTCCCTTACCCGAAATGGCAGCGGCATGCACCCGACAGCTGATGGAAACATCAGCTGCGGTGCCGAAATCGCTGCAGTATGTGTAGCTGCTGGCTTTTAATTTTTGCAGCGGTGGGCAGAACACCACTTTAACAACCGATGACTTATTCAGCTGTCAGTGGGGTTCCCCTTTGACAGCTGAAGTGTAAACAAAGTCCAGGCAATTGGAGTTGTCAAAAAAAAAAAAAAAACGACCATGTTTATCAACAACATTGCTCAACACTAAAACAGAAAGATAAAAAGAAACATTGTTTCATTTTGTTTGTTCATCTACAGATCAAAAGGAATACATTTTGATCTGCAGATGAAGTCAGTGTAAAGCAACCTACCAAGTAAAAAAAAAAAGTTTTTCTTTTGTTTCTTTTAATAAATGTTCCTCCGTTTAACCCCTTATTAACCCCTAATTTACTCTAATCAGTCCTTATTCTCCTTCTCCATTTAATTATTTTCCTGCAGATTTTTTTTTATTTTCACTTCACTATTTTTATAAACAAAACTATTAATTAATAAAACTTTTTTTTTTGTTTGCTTTTTTCGTTAATATTTTTACACCTTTCACATATAGTTTAAAAAAAAAATTCTAAAAAAAAAAATTATATTATGAGATATATATATATATATATATATATATATATATATATATAAATAAAATAAATGATTTTCAATGCTTTGTACCATTGGTTATTGGTATTGGAGAGTACTGAAAAAAAAAAGAAAAGTAATTGGTACTCGCTGTAAAGAAAAAAAAATGGTATTGGAGACTGCCCCGCAGGGCAGTATTCCAACATAGCGACTCCAAACACACCTCCAAGACCACCACTGCCTTGCTAAAGAAGCTGAGGGTAAAGGTGATGGACTGGCCAAGCATGTCTCCAGACCTAAACCCTATTGATCATCTGTGGGACATCCTCAAACAGAAGGTGGAGGAGCGCAAGGTCTCTAACATCCACCAGCTCCGTGATGTCATCATGGAGGAGGGGAAGAGGACTCCAGTGACAACCTGTGAAGCTCTGGTGACCTCCATGCCCAAGAGGGTTAAGGCAGTGCTGGAAAATAATGGTGGGCACACAAAATATTGACACTTTGGGCCCAATTTGGACATTTTCACTTAGGGGTGTACTCACTTTTGTTGCCAGCGGTTTAGACATTAATGGCTGTGTGTTGAGTTATTTTGAGGGGACAGCAAATTTACACTGTTATACAAGCTGTACACTCACTACTTTACATTGTAGCAAAGTGTCATTTCTTCAGTGTTGTCACATGAAAAGATAGAAGAAAAGATTCACAAAAATGTAAGGGGTGTACTCACTTTTGTGAGATACTGTACACATTAATTTCTGTGATGAGATACAATTGGGTGTTCTTTATTTTTTATGTTGCTGCAGCTACACTTATATGCCCATGTATGATAAAGCATGGTTTTGTTGTCATAAAGCAGAAATTTGATGGAATAGAGGGCCATATGAAGCCTGGGTCCTTATCAGAAATCACCCGCATGGTTCCGTAAACATAACTCCTTCCAGAAGAACCTCTTAAGAGCCTTGTCACTTTTATAGGGGGGGAAGATCTATAGAAACTCACACAGAGTTTCCAGGAGAAGATGTCACTTAAACAAGCCCTTCTCTGCTCCCATGCTGTTCGGAAGACCTCTAATTTGAGAGCACGCAGAAGGAAACATTAATCTTCTGCCTCAGCTGGGAGCAGGTTAAGGTGCTGTATAAGCACTTTCATCAGATGTTTTATCTACGCCGTATTTGCCGTGCGTCGAAACATACCATTCAGACAACAAAATTACACACAATATTTTGCATCTTGCTGTGAGTCTTACAGAGAAAGCCATGTAAATTAGAATCTGTAGGAAGGTTACATCCCCGTATGCGGCTCTTGTACGGCGCCCCGACAGTGATGGAATGCTGCAATCAATGCGTGCTTCTACACCGAGCAGATTCTGTAATAATACTCATATCCTCTTTGCTGCGTATGAGAAAACGAACACACTAATGAGACACCATACCACCATCAAACATTATATTATATATATATATATATATATATATATATATATATATATATATACATACACACATCTTGGGCATGGAGTTCACCAGAGCTTCACAGGTTGCCACTGGAGTCCTCTTCCACTCCTCCATGACGACATCACGGAGCTGGTGGATGTTGGAGACCTTGCGCTCCTCCACCTTCAGTTTGAGGATGTCCCACAGATGCTCCATAGGGTTTAGGTCTGGAGACATGCTTGGCCAGTCCATCACCTTTACCCTCAGATTCTTTAGCAAGGCAGTGGTCATCTTGGAGGTGTGTTTGGGGTCGTTATGTTGGAATACTGCCCTGTGGGGCAGTCTCCGATACCATTTTTTTTTTTTTTACAGCGAGTACCAATTCTTTTTTTCTTTCAGTACTCGCCGATACCAATACCTGCCAGCAACTGTTTTGTTTACACTTTTATATATATATATATATATATATATATATATATATATATATATATATATATATATATATATATATACATATACATATACATATATATACATACATACATATACACACATACTGGCCCTTTTCTGGGTTCTGTATCTTGCCTCACCATCAGAGGTCATAGATCCAGGGACAGAGGATGGAGCTTGCAGCATGCTGGTGGGGTTCATAATATCACCTCTGGTCTGCATCACCTCTTAAAATAGAACTTATTAGAGTAGATAGGTGTTAATGCTCATTGCCGGACACAGGTCAGGAGTTCTGACTTCCCTGGCAGTTTTAGGTAGTAGTGAATCATACCCCTCGGTGTGGCAGCACTTGGGTCTCGACTAGACATGTGTAATTTGTTATAATTATAAATCGAAATTCAGACGAAATTTTCATTATCCGGAGATTAACGGCTTCAGCCCCAGAAGATTTTACCCCCTTCCTGACCAGAGCACTTTTTTTGCGATTCGGCACTGCGTCGTTTTAACTGACAATTGCGCGGTCGTGCGACGTTGCACCCAAACAAAATTGACGTCCTTTTTTTCCCCCACAAATAGAGCTTTCTTTTGGTGGTATTTGATCACCTCTGCTGTTTTTATTTTTTGCGCTATAAATAAAAAAATGCGACAATTTTGGAAAAAAAAAGCAATATTTTTAACTTTTTGCTATAATAAATATCCCCCAAAAAGATATAAAAAAAAAAACTATTTTTTCCTCAGTTTAGGCCGATATGTATTCTTCTACATAATTTTGGTAAAAAAAAAAAATCCCAATAAGCGTATATTGATTGGTTTGCGCAAAAGTTATAGCGTCTACAAAATAGGGGATAGTTTTATGGCATTTTTATTATTTTTTAATTATTTTTTATTAGTAATGACGGCGGCAGGAACCCCTCGTCCCATACGACGTCCTCGGCTTCCCGGCATTGTGGAGGGCGCGCACACTCGCCGCATCACTGGGGACCCGATGCGCGTGCCCGGCAACCGCGATGTCTGCCAGGCACCCCGCGATTGCTCATCACAGAGCAGGGACGTGGATCTGTGTGTTTAGGAGAACTGATCGTATGTTCCTTGTACAGAGGAACACCGATCGGTCTCCTCCCCTCATTAGTCCCCTCCCCCCACAGTTAGAATCACTCCCTAGGACACACATTTAACCCCTTCAGCGCCCCCTAAAGTTAACCCCTTCCCTGCCAGTCACATTTATACAGTAATCAGTGCATTTTTATAGCACTGGTTGCTTTATAAATGACAATGGTCCCAAAATAGTGTCAAAAGTGTCCGATCTGTCTGTCAGCATTGTCATAGTCATAATAAAAATCACAGACCGCCGCTATTAGTAGTAAAAAAAAAAAAATAATAATAAAACTTTTGCGCAAACCAATCAATATACGCTTATTGGGATTTTTTTTTTCTTTTACCAAAATTATGTAGAAGAATACATATCGGCCTAAACTGAGGAAAAAATTTGTTTAAAAAAAATGGGGTATTTATTATAGCAATAAGTAATAAATACTGTGTTTTTTTCAGGAAAGGTATGTATTTCGTATTTCCATCCCTATGGGACTTTAAATGAAAACATAACTCGGTAGAGCCATGTATTTACATCCCTTTTGAGTCGAAGGAGAGAGAGCAAGGAGAGTGGGACTTTAATTGAAGCACCGGGTAGCAAAGGATAATTAGGTTGAACAAGAGGAATTTTATTGATGTGATAATGTAAATATACATAAATTGTTGATATCAGGTACATAATGACACAATAACAACAATAGCCATAATGATAACAGCCATAATGATAACAAAAAATGTTTCCAAATGTAACCGCTAGAATGAGAGGTAATAGAATAGACATGGTAAAAAGCAGTAAACAGTTTAAATGGCAGTGATATCTCAATGGAGACCATAAATAAATTCCATGGCTCAACCCAAACCAATTTAGATAAAATCGTAAATGCGAGGTAATGCCTGCAGGACCTGTGGCCTCACTAGACCCGACGAGGTAGATATTGTATAATAGCTTAAAGTAGGTGTAGATAGGTAAAGACACGGCATCAAATAGCTCTACGCGTTTCGTGGCTGATATGCCACTCATCAGGAGCATGCACATGGTGATCTAAAATAAAAGAATATATATGAAATGATCAATAGTAGTTGTAGACCCAAGCAGGGGTTAGATGACAACCCCAATGGCACCAAGGTGCATACTTACTAGAGTTCAATGGCTGGTGATGCGGTGGTGAGGCGCCAAAAGCATCCAGAGTTACCTCCAACCGGGGGCCGTGGCGGGCAGCCCAAACGGGGACATCAAGGACAAGATGCCAACGGAGTGGACAACGGACCACGGGAATCGCTGCTAAGGTAAGTGAAATAGAGACAAAATTGTAGGGGTGCCAGGAACGGCTGGACGTGAAATTATGAGAAGGTAGGGAAGAGAAACCTGTGCTGGTAAGGAGGGTGATGGTGGGTGACTAAAAAGGTAGAAAGTGTAGGAGGGTAAAACAAAAGAACCCATCCTTTGCTACCCGGTGCTTCAATTAAAGTCCCACTCTCCTTGCTCTCTCTCCATAACCCATCAAAGCATGGACCTTACTAGACCTCTGAAGGTATGCTGTGGTATCTGGCACTAAGATGGCAGTAGCAGATCCTTTAAAGCGATACTAAATCTTCGTTTTTTATTTGTTTAAAATAACAAAAATGTCATACTTGCCTCCACTGTGCAGTTTGTTTTGCCACAAACATCCTCTTCTGGGGTCTCTCGGCGGCTCCCACGGATCCTCTCCGCATCAGATAACCCCCTAGGAGAAGCGCTCTCCCGGGGGGGTGGGGGGGGGGGTGTTTACCTTGCGGACGCCCGCCTCACTGGATTTGATTGACAGCAGTGGGAGCCAATGGCTACGCTGCTATCAATCCATCCAATCAGGAACCGAGACACCAGCTTTTGCTGGTGTGCTCATCCCCAGGACGAGATAGAGGGGGTACAGGTAAGTAAAACGGGGGCTCGGCGGGGCTGCAGCATTACAGGAGGTTTTTCACCTCAATGCATAGAATGCATTGAGGTGAAAAACCTTGAAGATTTACAACCCCTTTAAGTCCTTTAAGTTGCAAGGTGGGGCTTCCATGGATCAGACTTCTTCCAGCACATCCCACAGATGCTTGTTTAAATTGAGATCTGGAGAATTTGGAGGCAACATCAGAATGTCATAGAATCACAATGGTCCTAATTTTGTTTTTCCTACACTGATTGGAAGAATCTTTGTAAAAGTGTAAATGTAAAACGGAAATCAAATCTTTGAAAAGTGATTTCAATTCATTACAATTGAAAAACCCTAAAATCTGTTTGGGTGGGGATGGAATGTTGCCCTTTATTATAGTGTGTGAGATCACACTTAGAGATCTCTTTGGACAGACTGATAAGTGTGCACTGGGGACAACTGTAAAGCATTTAATACTGTTTAGTGCTACTAAAAAGAATAATCTTTTCCCATAAATATATAAATCTTGATCTGTTTAATTAAAAATATTCTGGCGTATTGCCACCTGCTGGTGACATCTGGTAGCACATTCACCACCGTCAACCATTGAATCTTTGCATTTTTAAAGAACTTCAGTCTTACGTGTAATGTGGATCTGATGGTTCTTTTTTTTTTTTCCAGAATGTTTACTACACCAGTATGCAACAGATACATGTGGGGGTGCTGAGCCCGACCATCGACGATGACGACAACCGCTGTTTGGTGGATGTCAACAGCCGCCCACGACTGATCGAATGCAACTACGCCAAAGCAAAGAGGATGAAACTCTACTGGCATTTTATTCAGGTACCCTGCAAATGAATTCCAGCACAATAATATGTGTAAGATGTGGATGCCCTCAAAACACTTTACAGACAGACAGGCTGCCAGAACTGCTGGAACTTCTTGTTCCTTAAAGAAGAAGAAGAATTACAGGTATGGATACTTTTACATATTGTGACAGACCTAACCAAGATAGGGGCTTCTGGAGAGGACTAGGAGCAAGCCTCTTACCTACTGACTTGGTTAGGTCTGTCACACATATGGTACATGTCCCAGCTTGGACCAACTGTGTATATACCAAACCTGTGTGAACCCGCTAGAACAAGCATCACTAAATGGTGGACCACGGTCTAGATCTGGACCGCGTAACAGTCCTATCCAGACCACAGCCTCACCAAATAAATGCCTGTGTATCTTCTCTCGGCTGCTGGCTCCCCTGCCCACTGCTGCTGCAATCATTCTCAGGGAAGGGCGCAAGGTGGGAGGTGCGGAAGGTCTGGATAGAGGGTGGGACTTTTCAAGTTGGGAAGTGGGCGATTGGTTGTTATACTGCGGGGCAGTTCAAGCAATCATTCACCACCCTTAACATGAAAAGTCACGCCCTTTGTGCAGACCTGCCGTGCCTCCCATCTTGTGCATGTAAATTAAGACAGTAGGGGGGCGCAAAGTGCTGCGGTGTAATGAAAAAGGACAGGAGTCCCTAAAATGGAGGCAGGACTGTGATGTAAAGAGGGGTCTGTTGTGTAAGGGGGGACTGTGAAGTAAAGGGGGTGGTAATATAAAGGGAAGACTGTGATGTAAAGAAGGGGCAGGGGGGACTATCATGTAAAGGGGACTGTAGTGTAAGGATGGGGGGGCTGTGATAGAGGGTCCATTGAGGGTTTGGTTTGTGACGGGGCAATACCAGAGATGCAAGAAATGGGGGAACCAGGTTTGGAATCGGGAACAAGGGGAGCTGATACAAGGCAGTAGGGCAGGGCCGTCTTTAAGGCAGGGCAAAAAGGGGCAGCTGCCCTGGGCCCTGTCATTGTTGTGGGGCCCAAAGCAGCTGCCTCATACTTGCCAACTATCCTGGTTTAAATTCCCTTGTCCTTTGAAATTTTAGTCCTGTGCTCTGTCCCAATATCTCAGTGTGAAGTGCTGGTACGAATGCTGCCCAGCTCTGCCCTATTGTTGTGTACAGATCACTCACCTGCAGACCCTGTGTTTACATGTAAATAACCGCCGCTATTTACATATGAATGGCTGGGGAGCCGCCTAAAGACATTCATAAGTAAATAGCTGGGGCCGGCAGCATTGATATGTAAATAAAGGCAGAATTCATATGTATATCATGCCCCCCTGCAGTGAGGAGATGATATGCTGTAATCTTTAGCAACCAATCATTGAGCAGTACTACTGTACAGTAATCTCTAGCAACCAATTAAGCAGAAATCATTTGCTGTCACCTCTAGCAACTGACCTGTAATGTGTGCTGTAACCTCTAGCAACCAGTCAGTAAGCAGTAATTATATGCTGTAACCGCTGGCAACCAATCGCTATCTGATACAGTAAACTTATTTTAAGTCTAGCTGCTATTTATTGTATGTCTCAGAGCAGGTGGAGAGTGAAATTGCATGGGGGGCCCAAGAAATGTTTTGCCCAGGGTCCAATCAATATTAAAGACGGCCCTGCAGTAGGGTACAGGATACGAGGAGGAAGGATGAGAAATGGGGCACAAGATAAATTAGCAAGCAAGTCTCTGGCTAGCAGGCAAAACACTAAAGCACAATGGTACAGTAGAAGAGGAACTAAATACCTTCCCAGCAGCCAGCATCAGGTGGAGACTGATTATTGGGATCTGCTGGGACACAGCTGCTGATGGACACTGGAACTTCAATCCACCCCCCAAGGTACCACAGTGCCATCAGCAGGTGATCCAGGTCCTGACAAAAAGGGCAACCAATGTTACCCTTTTTAAAAATAACGAAGCCCTGAATAGACCCGCCACAGTTTTATATAATCCAACCCATGGCCCAGTTCATCTAAATCATCCTAACAGATAGCTGCTGCAGGACTGTAGTACAGACAGTTCTCATTTCAAACACTTTGTCATCACGTACACCGTGATAACTTAGAAGGGGCAGTGATGCATTTGGGTCATCGCTAAAGCTTCAGTCTCGCATTTGTTGGCTCGTCACAAGCAGAAAGAGATTTTGCGATTTCTGAAAATAGAAGCAGACAAATTTCTCTTGGCCCCATCAAACAAATAGATTCTGGATTGCGATCAAATTTTGTTTGACTTGGAGATATTGAATGTGACAAATTGCCAGATAGAGGTGTCCTCCGTCACGGGTTCATTACAGACACAGATGCTGACAGCAGACACGGAATGAGAGATCCGGCGTTCGCGGGAGGTCAGTGGAAGACTGGCTTTCAGGGGCCGAGCGGCCAGAGAAAATTGTATTTTTATTCTCAGGGTGATGAACAAAAAAAAAAAAAATAAAGGCATAAAATGGATTCATTTTCATCCTCAAATGCACAAACCACTCGGTGGCCGTTATCTGTTGTCATCTTCCTCTCCGACAGAGTCATTTGGCACTTGGAAGCCGAGGTTTCCAGACAGATAATACAGATGTACAATTTGGAACGTCGCAGCAGGGAAGGGAAGAATATCCTGTTAGACGATTTGTGCCACTTAGTGCAAAGATGACAACGAAATCTCCCCGCACTTGTCGTAGTACATTAGTGTGCGAGATTCTCCCCACTATACAGTAATGGATTGTAAATGAAAAATAAGATACTTTATGGAAATTACCTGATATTACTAGTCACAAATAGATGTGTGATCCCTCCCTTCTACAGGAACTGATACTTCTCATTGTATTTAAGGAACTCCTCTCTCTGATATGTTTACATGTATGACTGACTACATATTCATTATGATCTCACTGACTCCAACATTGTAAAATAAACGTATTACAAGCCCCCCCATTCACACTGCTGCAATTTGTCAAGCGATTTGACAGTTCCAAATCTCATGATAAGTCGCACCCTATTGTCAGCAATGGAACCATTCAAATTGCCACGACTCGGAAAAGGTTCTTCCACTGCTGTAGACTTCAATGAAGAGAAGATGGAACTGGAAGCGCTTACAATCGATTAAGGAGGATGCAATCTATTAGAGTATAAGGGAGGATAGAGAAGGTGGAAGAGCTTACAATCCGTGGAGAATACAATCTAAGGTATAAGGGAGGATGGAGGAGGTTGAAGAGCTTGCAATCAATTGGGGAACATACAAAAGGTGGAAGAACCTACAGTATATTAAAGTAAAGGGAGGATATGGAAGGTGGAAAAGCTTACAAACTAGATGGGGATATAAAGGGTGGGATACAGTAGGTGGAAGAGCTTACAATCTATTGGGGGTATAAGGGAGGATAGAGAAGGTTGAAGAACTTACATGCAAAAGGTGAATTAACCTACAATCTAATAGTGTATACAGGAGGCTACAGAAGGCAGAAGAGCTTCCAATCTTTTAAGGTATAAGGGAGGATTGGGAAGGTGGAAATGCTTACAATGAAAGAGGATGCCAAAAGGTGGAAGGGCTTACAATCTATTCGGGTATAAGGGAGGATACAGAAGAGTAATAGGGCGTACACACGGTCGGACTTTGTTCGGACATTCCGACAACAAAATCCTAGGATTTTTTCCGACGGATGTTGGCTCAAACTTGTTTTGTCTACACACGGTCGCACAAAGTTGTCGGAAAATCCGATCGTTCTAAACGCGGTGACGTAAAACACGTACGTCAGGACTATAAACGGGGCAGTGGCCAATAGCTTTCATCTCTTTATTTATTTTGAGCATGCGTGGCACTTTGTCTGTCGGATTTCTGTACACACGATCGGAATTTCCGACAACGGATTTTGTTGTCGGAAAATTTTATCTCCTGCTCTCCAACTTTGTGTGTCGGAAAATCCGATGGAAAATGTCCGATGGAGGCCACACACGGTCGGAATTTCCGACAACACGCTCCGATCGGACATTTTCCATCGGAAAATCCGACCGTGTGTACGGGGCAGAAGAGCTTACCGTCTATGAATGTATAAGGGAGGATAGATATGGTGGAAGAACGTACAATCTAATAGGATATATGGGAGGATACAGAAGGTGGATGTACTTGCACACTATTAGGTTATAAGGGAGAATAGAGAAGGTTGAAGAGCTTGCAATCCATTAGGAAACATGCAAAATGTGGAAGAACCTACAATCTAGGTTTGTCCCGATACCACTTTGTTAAGACCGAGTACAAGTACCGATACTTTTTTTCCCCAAGTACTCGCCGATACCGATACTTTTTTTTTTTTTTTTAGTGTCATGTGACAGTAGCACTGATGTGCACGGATAGGTAGCGCTGATTATGCAGCACCGATAAGCATTGATGGGTGGCACTGACTTATGGGCACTGAAATGCAGCATTTATGGCATATAGCATTGCAAAATCCTTCCTTTCCTCTAATCATTCATGTAATTTATCATATAGTATATACTGCAACGCCCATCTTGGCACACCTTGCACTCGGCCGCAGTAAGCAGCAGCGGACATCTCGTTACACCCAGCCCAAAACTATATGGTCTGGGTGTAACAAGATGTCCGCTGCTGGCTTACTGCGGCCAAATGCAGGGTGTACCAAGATGGGCGTTGTGATGTTTAACCTCCGACGGAGACACGGAACGTCACTTCCTTTACCGAATGCGACGGCTCCGGTCACCGACTTTGACGGAATATGCGGCTGCGCCCTGCACCCCTGCCTCGGCCAGCTTACCCCTAGTTCCACTGCTGTTGAGCCTGTTGACTCGCTCTCCGCCTGCTGACTTCGGCCTATTGGATTAGGCATCGGGAGCATTTGTGCGAGTACAAGTACTCGCACAAATGATCGGTATCGGGACAACCCTACTACAATACATTAGAATGTAACAGACGATACAGTGAGTGGATAAGCTTACAGTCTATAGCAGGGGTCTTCAAACTGCGGCCCTCCAGGTATTAGGGAACTGCAATTCCCATCATGCCTAGTCATTTCTGTGAATGTCAGAGTTTTACAATGCCTCATGGGATGTGTAGTTCTGCAACAGCTGGAGGGCCGTAGTTTGAGGATCCCTGGTCTATAGGGTATACAGGAGGCTACAGAAGGCAGAAAAAAAACATACAATTTATTAGGGTATATTATAAGGTAGGATACATATGGTGGAAAAGCTTACAATCTAATAGGGTATAAGGGAGGGATACAGAAGGTGGAAGAGCTTACAAATTTATTAGGGTATAAAAGGAAGGACACTGGATGTGGAAGAGCTTACAATCTAACATGATATAAGGAGGGATACAGAAGGTGGAAGAGAGTACAATCCATTAGTATATAAGCGGATAAAGATGGTGGAATAGCTCCAATCTATTGGTATCAGGGAGGATAAGAGAAGCTTCCAATTTATTAGGATATACTGGAGAATAGAGCAGGTAGACGAGCTAATCTCTCTCATGCCGCATACACACGGCCGGATTTTCCAACGGAAAATGTTCGATAGGAGCTTGTTGTCGGAAATTCCGACCGTGTGTAGGCTCCATCGGAATTTCCATCACACAAAATTTGAAATCTGGATCTCAAATTTTGCAACAACAAAATCCGTGGTTGTAAATTCCGATCGTATGTACACAATTCCGACGCACAAAGTTCCACGCATGCTCGGAATCAAGCAGAAGAGCCGCACTGGCTATTGAACTTCATTTTTCTCGGCTCGTCGTACGTGTTGTACATCACCACGTTCTTGACGTTCGGAATTTCTGACAAGATTTGTGTGACCGTGTGTATGCAAGACAAGTTTGGGCCAACATCCGTCGGAAAAAAAAACATGGATTTTGTTGTTGGAATGTCCGATCGTGTGTACGGGGCAGGAGGTAGAAGAGCTTACAAATCTGTTAGGGTATCAGGGAGGATATAGAAGGTTGAAGAGCTTACAGTCAATTATGGAACATACAAAAAGGTGGAAGAACCTACTATCTATTAGGGTATAAAGGTGGATACAGTAGGCGGATAGGCTTACATTTTATAAGTTATTAGGGAAGATACAGAGGATTGAAGAGCTTACAATCTATTAGGGTGGGATACAGAAAGCGGCAGTGTACACTTTTTTTTTTTTTTTTAGAAACTGTTGGATGATTTCCTATATCCGCATGAAGGGGATCCGCATTCTCCTGTGGGATTTGTATGCCTCTCATTTCAGTTTCTATAGAACAAGCTATTATTTGCAGATTACATTTCCTGGTGTGGTGTGATATTGCACTTTCCATACCACCGGTGACGTATGATTGACGGTACACACAGGAAATAATTAAAGGCTTGAAGACTTGGTGGCTTCAGAATTCATTTTAAAAAAACGAGCACATGTGCTGGGACACAATATTGTCTCTGAGTGGAGAGCGAGCTGTAAACCGCATGCACTAATGTGTGTAATCAAGCCTTGCCGGATTAATTGGCGTCTGATTCTGTCATTATTCTCATTTGGTGAGAGACAGGAGAGATACAAGAGTATTACACCAATCAATCCTCATATCTGTAAAATAAACCGACCATATCCCTGAGCTACTGTGTATAATACATGCCATTACCTGCTGAGGGCCTCTCATCATAAACACCCCCGTGTTTTTGCCTAAAAACCATACAGGGATCACTTTGAAATACATAGAAATTGCAAAACTGTCTGTAAAACACTGCAAGCAAATCGAAAAGCACAAAATTGGCATCTAGGCAGAATTGGTTGTAAACAGGTAAAAAAAAAAAAAAAAAGTACAAAGTACAAGCACTCAAAATAAAATATGTATTTCTATTTTTAAAGCACCCCCCCCCAAAAGAAACAATCTCAAGTTGTGGGGCAAACATGTACCCCCCTGCCCCCCCCCCAGTTGGTGCCCGAGCATCAATTGCAAACCCAAGAGTAGCAATGAGCGCAGGCATGTTTGGATACCAGTCCGAACCCACCTGACCAAACCTGCCAGGTAGATATCATCTGTCAGGAACCAGCAGTAGGGATGGTCAGATCTGCGTGGCTACACCCAGGAGACTGGGACCAGACTGTGTATGCTTTAGGTGAGATTTATTTACGGTGAAATAAAAACCATCCAAACACCAGCACATAGCGAACATGAAAATAGGAGTGAACCAAGAACCCAGTGACAGAATGTTAAGACTAACAAACCTAACAAACAAAAAGCCTAACTATATACAAAATAGGGAACACAGAAAGGCAGGGGAAAACTGGGTAAAGGAACAATGGAGAGCAGAACAAGACTACAGAGTACAGGGCAGGAGCAAGATCGGGATCGGGATAAATGGCAACAGGCTCTGGCAGCATCAAAACACTATAGGGAAGGACTTAAATAACCTCCCAGCAGCCAGCATCAGATGGAAACTGATTACTGGGGTCTGCTGGCACCTGCTGGGGGACACTGGAATTACAAAAACTTAAAATGGATCCAATTCTCAAAAAAAAAAAATTTTTTTTGAGCCTAAAGTTGAAGAAACGTAAAAAATAAAGTTTAATATATAATATAGCTCCCTATCTATTTACTAATGCTAGCAGGATTAAAAACGGTTCATGCTGATTGAGAGAGTTTACATACCTCCCAACTTTCTGAGATGGGAATGAACGACACCTATTATCAAAAGTATGTAGGCATAGGACATACCCCCTGCCATACTCCCCCTAACCCTTTCCCGCCTGCGCTATAGCCGAATGACGCCTACAGCGTGGGCTTACTTTTGTCGGGAGGGTGTCTATTGGCATCCTCCTGTGATTGCAGAGTTCGGGCAATGCTCTCTGATCACTGAGTCCTTCGGGTTCAGCCAAACACAGATCAGGGTCACATCGGCCCTTTACCACGTGATCAGCTGTGTCCAATGACAGAAGTAAACACAAGCCAGTTATCGGCTTTTCTTTCCTCACGCTGACAGCCCGCTCTCTCATCTGCCAGGCAGCAACAAATTTCTCGGGGGTGGCAATTGCCACGATGGCCCCCCCCCCGATCCGCCTCTGGGCTGGGTTCACACTATGTGTGGCTGTGTGGCACAGCAGGGGGTCCGGTGCATCCCCATTCAGTTTCAGGTCTGAATTTTTTGGCTGAATTTTCACAGGACCCTTCTGCTGTGCACTTCCTGGCCGCCCTGGAGATGTTGGAACCAGCTCCATAGAGAGGCGGTCACAATCTCCTGTCATGTGAATTGGATGTGGTGAAACCCACATCCAATTTTCAATAGTGTGAACCAAGCTTTAAGGCAAGTTTAACATAATGTGCTAGTATGCAGTGCATACTAGCACATTATGACATTACCTTGCAGGTGGGGAAAAAAAAAGCCAGTGGTTTACAACATTTTTAAAGACGTTGTAAACCTCCAAAAAAAAAAAAAAAAAAAAAAAAACCCGCCTGCAAAACAAAAAAGGCATAATGAGCTAGTGTATGCACCGCATACTAGCTCATTATGAAGTACTTACCTTAGAACAAAGCCCTGCAGCGGCACCCGCACACCGCTGACACGGCCGACATCTTTCTCGGAGTTACTTCCGGGTTTGCGGGCTCCAGCGCTGTGATTGGCCGGAGCCGCGATGACGTCACTCCCTGTTACAGCACAGGCGGCCGTTTCTTCAGAGACGCATGCGCCGATGACGTAATCGGCGCAGTATACAGTAGACTGTGCAAGCTTTTCATAGGCTTTACCTATTAGGTACAAAAAACACCAGGGGAGTTTACTTCCTCTTTAAGACTATTTTGCTTGAATGACCTTCCTGTGTGTATTGTAGTACAATCAAGAAGGAAATAATAAAAAACTATTAAATGATAATAATAAACAATGCACATTGATTTATAAACATTCTTTCTTTGTCTATATTCCAGGAAAAACTAATTTAACAAGGTTTGGATAAATCAAAACAAAAATTTTATTTGGAATTTTTGCCTTTTTTTTTTTTAGGGTTTATTTCATCCTCTTCTTCACACTTCTGAATATATCTCTTCACTACAATTAAAGTATCACCAAATACTGCAGTACTTTGCTGTCAGTGTCTGTATTGGTGGCTTCAGTGTCTTTGAAACCCATGATCAAATGAAGTAGTAAAAAAAAATAAATAAATAAAATATGTAGATAATGAGAATTTCAGAGTTCATTCCACAAATTAGTACCGAGCATCAATTGACCCTTCCGGGCTCTTGTATGTAATTAAAGTGCGGTGATTGGCTGGTGTCCGCTCATTATAGGCTCCCATCTACCTATCTCAGCAGACTGCTAGATTCTCCCAGAATCGTGGACACGGTTTTAATTAGATTCCATTCCACACTGACGTCCCGACCACTTCCCAGCATGCACCACAAGCTCCATTTTAAAAAATGATCAAAACATAATTTCTTTTAAGCTAAGCACACCAGAATTGCAGCAGTAAGGGGTCACCGGTGAAATATAGTGGGCTGGGTGTGCCAGGCAGGGAGCCCGTATTATTCCGCCATCGGTTCAGAATCTCTGAGTCTTTTCTAAGTTACAGCCTCATACTTTGCTTCTCTCGTTTCTAAAGCCGGTGTTATAGTTTCCTCTTGTGAGAGGTTGTTAAAAGGTGAACCAGCAGATTAAAAAAAAATAAAAAAAATAAAAAAGTATACAAAATACTGCAGCTCTTTGTTTATTAATACATCAATAACCACTTGAGCTCTGGGAGATTTTACCCCTCTCATGACCAGGGCATTTTTTTGTTATTCAGCGCTGCAAATAAATTATAAATGAAATTTATAATCATTCTTTTCACGCAAATAGTTTTTTTTTTTTTGGTATTTGATCACCACTGGGATTTTTATTTTTTATTATATAAAAAAAAAAAAAAACATTTTGAAGAAAAAAAGTTTTTTCTACTTTGTTATAAAGCATATCAAATAGACAAAAATCTATTTTTTTCATAAATTTAAGCCAACAAATATTCTGCTACCCGTCTTTGTTAAAAAAAAAAAAACACATCCCAAAAGGTGTATATTAATTGGTAACATAGTGTCTGCAAACTATGATATACAGTGGGAACGGAAAGTATTCAGACCCCCTTAAATTTTTCACTCTTTGTTATATTGCAGCCATTTGCTAAAATCATTTAAGTTCATTTTTTTCCTCATTAATGTACACACAGCACCCCATATTGACAGAAAAACACAGAATTGTTGACATTTTTGCAGATTTATTAAAAAAGAAAAACTGAAATATCACATGGTCCTAAGTATTCAGACCCTTTGCTCAGTATTTAGTAGAAGCTCCTTTTGATCTAATACAGCCATGAGTCTTTTTGGGAAAGATGCAACAAGTTTTTCACACCTGGATTTGGGGATCCTCTGCCATTCCTCCTTGCAGATCCTCTCCAGTTCTGTCAGGTTGGATGGTAAACGTTGGTGGACAGCCATTTTTAGATCTCTCCAGAGATGCTCAATTGGATTTAAGTCAGGGCTCTGGCTGGGCCATTCAAGAACAGTCACGGAGTTGTTGTGAAGCCACTCCTTCGTTATTTTAGCTGTGTGCTTAGGGTCATTGTCTTGTTGGAAGGTAAACCTTTGGCCCAGTCTGAGGTCCTGAGCAGTCTGGAGAAGGTTTTCGTCCAGGATATCCCTGTACTTGGCCGCATTCATCTTTCCCTCGATTGCAACCAGTCGTCCTGTCCCTGCAGCTGAAAAACACCCCCACTGCATGATGCTGCCACCACCATGCTTCACTGTTGGGACTGTATTGGACAAGTGATGAGCAGTGCCTGGTTTTCTTCACATATACCACTTAGAATTAAGGCCAAAAAGTTCTATCTTGGTCTCATCAGACCAAAGAATCTTATTTCTCACCATCTTGGAGTCCTTCAGGTGTTTTTTAGCAAACTCCATGTGTGCTTTCATGTGTCTTGCACTGAGGAGAGGCTTCCGTCGGGCCACATTGCCATAAAGCCCCGACTGGTGGAGGGCTGCAGTGATGGTTGACTTTCTACAACTTTCTCCCATCTTCCGACTACATCTCTGGAGCTCAGCCACAGTGATCTTTGGGTTCTTCTTTACCTCTCTCACCAAGGCTCTTCTCCCCCAATAGCTCAGTTTGGCCGGAAGGCCAGCTCTAGGAAGGGTTCTGGTCGTCCCAAACGTCTTCCATTTAAGGATTATGGAGGCCACTGTGCTCTTGGGAACCTTAAGTGCAGCAGAAATGTTTTTGTAACCTTGGCCAGATCTGTGCCTTGCCACAATTCTGTCTGAGCTCTTCAGGCAGTTCCTTTGACCACATGATTCTCATTTGCTCTGACATGCACTGTGAGCTGTACTGCCGGTTCACACAGGGGCAACACGACTTGCAGGCCGACTCACCGAGGCGACCTGCACACAACTTCAGCGGCGACTTGCAAAACGACTTCTGTATAGAAGTCAATGCAAGTCGCCTGAAGTCGCCCCAAAAATACTACAGGAACCTTTTTCTAAGTCGGAGCGACTTGCGTCGCTCCTATTAGAACGGTTCCGTAGTACAGAACGGGACGCAACTTGTCAGGTGGCTACGTCGCCTGACAAGTCGCCCCTGTGTGAACCGGGGCGTAAGGTCTTATATAGACAGGTGTGAGGCTTTCCCAATCAAGTCCAATCAGTATAATCAAACACAGCTGGACTCAAATGAAGGTGTAGAACCATCTCAAGGATGATCAGAAGAAATGGACAGCACCTGAGTTAAATATGAGTGTCACAGCAAAGGGTCTGAATACTTAGGACCATGTGATATTTCAGTTTTTCTTTTTTAATAAATCTGCAAAAATGTCAACAATTCTGTGTTTTTCTGTTAGTATGGGCTGCTGTGTGTACATTAATAAGGAAAAAAATGAACTCAAATGATTTTAGCAAATGGCTGCAATATATCAAAAAGTGAAAAATTTTAATTTAAGGGGGTCTGAATACTTTCCGTCCCCACTGTATATACTGGAATCTATGCAGCTATGACACTGTACTGTAATGGAGGTGATCTGCGACTTATAGTGGAACTGTGATAGGGTGATGGGCAATCTGGCACTAACAGACACGGTCATTGTGGTTGTTAAGCCTCTATAATCTATCTATGCCATCCCCTCTGTTATATAAAAATATGTGTCCCAGTGTCTGATAAATATAAAAAAAAAATAAAAAATGCTGATTATACCTTATATCAGAGCGTCTTCCCCCGGCACTCACATGACTCCTCAGCTCTCTCCTATCCCCGGCTGACAGCTATAGCAGGGAGGAGCCACGTGGGTGCCGGGAGACGCTCTGATACAAGGTATAATCAGCATTTATTTTTTTATATAGATCAGACACTGGGACACATATTGTTATATAAACAGGAGGGGGTGGCATGAATATATTAGTTTTTAAAGCAGCAGGAGGAAAAGGGGAGGCAGCGTCATGAGCAGAAAGGCAGGGAGGGAGGGAGGCAGGGAGGGAGGGGGGGGTGGCAGAGAGGAAAGCTGCAAATGATGGAGGCATGTAAACTGACCACGGTGTCGGGGCTCAGCAACCATGATAAACCGTGGTCAGTTTACAGGGGGGAGGGAAGAACCAGGCAGGATCAGTCAGGTTTTTTAGGTGATACAGGTGACCAAATTACACAGCGCAAGAACTGTGCTGTGTAATATGCTTTAATGGAACTAAACAGGAACTAATTTTGTTTTTTAGGTTAACAAACACTTTAATGACACTAATACAGTAATAATACTGTACACTGATGCTGGCACTGGTTAGGAAGGGGTTAACATCTAGGGGTCAACTGTGTACCTAAAAATGTGTAATGTGTGCTGCTTTTACCAACATCCTGCTTTGCAGGGAGAACAAACAGCCAGATTGCTGATCTACAGTGCCTTGAAAAAGTATTCATACCCCTTGAATTTTTCCACATTTCGTCACGTTACAACCAAAAACGTAAATGTACTTTATTGGGATTTTACGTGATAGACCAACACAAAGTGGCACATAATTGTGAAGTGAAAGGAAAATGATAAATGGTTATCAAGATTTCTCACAAATAAATAAATATGTGAATAAATATGTGAAAAGTGTATTCAGCCCCCCGGAGTCAATACTTTGTAGAACCGCCTTTCACTTTAATTACAGCTGCAAGTCTTTTTGGGGATGTCTCTACCAGCTTTGCACATCTAGAGAGGGACATTTTTGCATATTCTTCATTTGCAAAATATCTCAAGCTCTGTCAGATTGGATGGAGAACGTCTGTGAACAGCGATTTTCAAGTCTTGCCACAGATTCTCAATTGGATTTAGGTCTGGACTTTGACTGGGCCATTCTAACACATGAATATGCTTTGATCTAAACCATTCCATTGTAGCTCTGGCTGTATGTTTAGGGTCGTTGTCCTGCTGGAAGGTGAACCTCCACTCCAGTCTCAAGTCTTTTGTAGACTCTAACAGGTTTTTTTCTTTATTGTCCTGTATTTGGCTCCATCCATCTTCCCATCAACTCTGACCAGCTTCCCTGTCCCTGCTAAAGAAAAGGATCCCCATAACAAGATGCTGCCACCACCATGTTTCACGATGGGGATGGTGTGTTCAGGATGATGTGCAGTGTTAGTTTTCCGCCATACATAACATTTTGCTTTTAGGCCAAAAAGTTCAATTTTGGTCTCCTCTGACCAGAGCACCTTCTTTCACATGTTTGCTGTGTCCTCCACATGGCTTCTCACAAACTGCAAACGGGACTTCTTATGACTTTCTTTCACCAATGTCTTTCTTCTTGTCACTCTTCCATAAAAGGTCAGATTTGTGGAGAACACGACTAATAGTTGTCCTGTGGATAGATTCTCCCACCTGAGCTGTGGATCTCTGCAGCTCCTCCAGAGTTACCATGGACCTCTTGGCTCTTCTCTGATAAATGCTCTCCTTGCCCGGCCGGTCAGTTTAGGTGGACGGCCATGTCTTGGTAGGTTTGCAGTTGTGTCATACTCTTTCCATTTTCGGATGATGGATTGAACAGAGCTCCGTGAGATGTTCAAAGCTTGGGATATTTTTTTTTATAACCTAACCCTGCTTTATACTTCTCTATCCCCAAACTGTCTGGTGTGTTCCTTGCCTTCATGATGCTGTTTGTTCACTAAGATTCTCCTAACAAACCTCTGAGGGCTTCACAGCCGTGTTTGTGCTGAGATTAAATTTCACACAGGAGTCTATTTAAGTGACTTCTGAAGGCAATTGGTTCCAACAGATTTTAGTTAGGGGTATCAGAGTAAAGGGGTCTGAATACAAATACCCCCCACACTTTTCACATATTTATTAGTAAAAAAATGTTGAAAAACATTTATCATTTTCCTTCCACTTCACAATTATGTGCCACTTTGTGTTGGTCTATCACATAAAATCCCAATAAAATACATTTACGTTTTTGGTTATAACATGATAAAATGTGGAAAATTTCAAGGGGTGTGAATACTTTTTCAAGGCACTGTATGTAAGGATCCCTGTGTGTATGTAAACACAGGACTCTGTGCTGTGATTGGCTACAGTCGATCAGCAGGTTTCAGTCACAAGTCATTGGCTGGGACCTGTTAACAAAATCTGCTGTAGCCAATAGCAGGGGGCATGCATGCATGCGCCCCTAACCCAGAACATGTACGTCATCCAGCCTGCCTGTGCCGCCCTGCTACAGTAAATGTACTGTGGTTGGGTTAAATCCTATATAGTCCTACATAAATCCTATATAGTCTGGTCCCAGTCGCCTAACACCAGTAACCAAAACACACAGCAAACATGAAAATACAAGTTAAAGCAATAGTAACCTGCCAATTGAAAAAAAAAATCCCCTGCAAAGCAATGTCATAATGTACTAGTATGCATTGCATACTAGCACATTATGAGACTTACCTTAAAATGAAGCCCTCCAGCAACCTAAATAACAGAAAGCATAACAAGCAACTAACTATATACAATATGTAAAAAAAAAATGGGGAACACGGATAAACAGGGTAATACCAGAGATGCAAAGAGGAGGGTTAACCAGGACTGGGATCAGAAACAAGGGAGGCAGATAAAAGGAAGCAGGATGCAGGGCAAGAGAAAGATGAATGGCAAGCAGTAAATGGCTAGCAAAGCAAAACACTGAAATACTAGGGGATAGTAGGAGGAGGAACTAAATACCCTTGCAGCAGCCAACATCAGGTGGAGATTACTGGGCTCTGCTGGCTGCCGGGAGGGTATTTAGTTCCTTCTCTACTATTCCCTGGTGCTTCAGTGTTTTGTTTTTCTAGCAATCAGGTGGAGACTGATTACTGGCATTTGCTGGCTGCTTGTGGACACCAGAACTACAACCCTCCGCTCAGAGAACCAGTGCCACCAGCAGGTGATCCAGGTCCTGACAGCTCATGTGCCAACAAGAAATATGCTGATGGGAGGAGAAACCAGAGTGACAGACAAGCTCATCAGTCTACTCTTGTCTCTTTTTACTCTCCAGTCACAGGCTGGGAGAAGGACAAGACCTGTAAGTGTTATTTAGCTGCTGCAGAAAAGAAAAATCAGGTCTCCTGCCCTGCTCCTCCTGCTGTGTAAATATCAGGACTGGATGGACATGAATACAAATCCTTTCACAGATTAAAAAAACGCTTTGATTTATGTATCTCATTGATGTGTTTAGTGGTTTACCTGTGCAGTTGTAACACTGTCTAAAAGATATTGCCATACACTGCAATGCATAATAGGAATACCAGCATAACTGTACAAATAACCACCACTCCTATACAATCACAAGAATTGTGTTTTACATATTTTCTAAAATCAGCAAAATAAAAAGGATACCCCCCCCCCCCAATACAAGTTTGTAATATCTACCTAGATCTATATATAAACTTCTTCACAGTAAATTAATTCTACCTCCTGCTTATTATTACCGAGCTATTTATACCTGAAACTCGTCCATTTTTCACTTCAGTTGCTCTCCATAAAGCACTTGTAGCGGCTACGTGCGAATAACATCAAATGATTTTCCTCCAGGCAGGAAATGCAATTATGGACAATGCACACTCATTAATTAGTGACCTTCCTGTGTTTACATTACAATCAGCTCATTAAGCAGAAAGGTTCAAGAGAAATTGCATGGTGAGAGGGGGGTAGGTGGCCAAGCGTAGACCAGTCACATGAGTCTATCGTGTTTGAGCTTGTGCCTGCACAGCCATTCCCCAGGGACTGCAAGTCCCAGCATGGGGAGCCTTTAATGCACTCAGCAGATTGATGCCCACAGCTGGCATAGCTCACGTTAGACAAGATTAAAAAACAATTTCAGGCAAATTAATTAGCTTTTTTAATACTTTTAAAATCAAAAAGTATTTTTTTTTTTTAATTTAGCTTGTAAAAAAAAAAAAAAAAAAAAGTGAAATCCTTCATTATATTGCATGGTCACACACCAGCTGAAAGGTAAAAATCAGACCTTAAGAGGGAGTGTCTTCCCGGATGGATGGATGGATGGAGGAGTAGGTACACCCCTTCACCCTAAAGGTCATGTCATGTTGCCCTGCCGCCTCCTGCTGCTCTTACAATTGAACGTTTTATTTTTTGTAACTGTCAATTATTTGAGCTACAGAGCAGCACTTCCGCATTTTCTCGCAATTGTGGTTTTAGTTCTCACTGCCAGCTAGGCATGTGCAGACAGGGCCGCCGTCAGGGGGGTACAGCTGTTAAAACTGTAAGGGGCCCGAGGGGCCGCAAGAAGGCAGGACGGGTGAAGGGGAGCCGTGCTGTGCAGTATAGAAACGATCTCGCGGTTTCTGCTGTTCTCGTGTCATTGATTTTAGACATCGAGCTGTTTACTGCCACCTCTGGCTACTATGTGCATGTGCACCCCTCGTGTGACAGTCATCTGTCTGTACTATGCTTCTCAGCAACATGTCAGCTTTGTAAAAACGAGCTGGGACCAGGTAGGAAGTTACAAGTAGGGGCTGTGAAGGTAAGGGAGGGGGGCTGTTGGTGTACAGGGAGGGGCCAGAGGCGTGTGTACACATTTGTGTATGTGGGGCTGCTATATATACAGGTGTGGGGGGGGGTGGCTGACATATATACAGGTGTGTGTGGGGGGGGGCTGACATATATACAGGTGTGTGAGGGGGGCTGCCATATATACCGGTGTGTGTGTGGGGGCACTGGCATATATACAGGTGTGCGTATGTGGGGGGGGGGCGGCTGACATATATACAGGTGTGAGGGGGGCTGACATATATACAGGTGTGAGGGGGGCTGACAATTATACAGGTGTGTGTGGGGGTGACATATATACAGATGTACGTGAGGGGGGGCTGACATATATACAGGTTGGGGGGCAGACATATATACAGGTTGGGGGGCAGCTGACAAATATACAGGTGTGGGGGCCTGAACTACATACATGATTGAGGGGGGCTGAGTGCGTACAGGTGAGGTAGCCGGTGTTCGGATTCAGTAGGGTGGTCCATTGGCAAGCCCTGGGGAATGTTGGTGGTCAGGCTCGGCGGGGGGGGGGGGGGGGGGAGGGGGTTGTCTAAAGCTGTGTAAGGGGCCCAAAAATTTCTGATGGCTGCCCTGTGTGCAGATGTGCCAGAGGGGTTCAGGTCCAGACCGAGTTTGCGACACAGAAACCTTCCACCGTCTTTACGCATGCACAGAAAATCACCTGCACCAAAGGGCTCAGCCAGGACCTGAAAGCCAGGCAGAGCACTTTTCGTAATAATGGCAATGTCAGAGGGGGGTAAGAATACTGTTTACAGTGAGTCATAATGGCAAAACTGTTTTGTGAATCTGTAAAGCACTTTCTGTTGCAGGCTCAGAAAACGAAGACAATGCCTCACAATTTTCAGCAGTGAGGTCAGTCTACCATGTGAGCTGCTTTGGTTGGCTGCCTATCAAAGAGACCTGATGGGTAGCTCAATGGCCAATTGAAGGAGCAAACACAGCAGGCTGACAACACCGCTGCTAATTGCGAGGAAGTGCTGCTACTGGCAGGATCTCCAGGTAAGAAACTTTGCCAACAGAGTTACAAAACACGCTGTTTGTAAGGAAGCTGTATCCTGTGAGACATAATGCCAAACAAACTGAAAAACAGATTTTTGGGTTTACATGCACTTTAAAAGAGACACCGTCATCAACCACTTCAGAAAGTGACAGTGTCCCCTGATACCTACCCATCCACACTCCCTCACCACCTCTTTGCTGCAGAAGTCCATTCTGGGTAGGCTTCTACATCTGAGCCTACTGGGAGAATGACATCACCACCCCCTCTACACATGGCAATGTTCATGCTTGGTAACTGACCGCTTAGACCCAAGAACTGTCATTTGGAGGTGGTTACGTGCTCCCTTCTGCCCAGAAGCTCCTTGGTGAAGGTCACAATCCCCCTGTAACCAGAAGCTCTAAGCAGTGTCACATGGAAGAGGTTACAAGCTTCCCTGTACCTGGAAGCTCCAAGCATGGTCATATGGTAGAGGTCACATTTTGCCCTCTACCCAGAAGCCCCAAGTTTGGTCACTTGCTCACCTGCAGCAAGCACTGTTACATGATGGAGGTCACATGTTGCCCTGTACCTGGAAACCCCAAGCACTGTTACATGATGGAGGTCACATGTTGCCCTGTACCTGGAAACCCCAAGCACTGTCATATGGTTGAGGTTCACATGCTCCCCTGTACCACTGTACTCAGAAGCCCCAAGCACTGTAACCTGGGATAGGTCATATGCTCCCCTTTACCCAGAAGCCCCAAGCACTGTCATATGGTGAAGGTCACATGCTCCCCTGTATCTGGAAGCCCCAAGCACTGTCATATGCTCCCCGTACCTGGAAGCTCCAAGCATTGTATGGTGGAGGTCACATGCTCCCCTGTACATGGAAGCCCCAAGCATTGTCATATGGGTGAGGTCACATGCTCCCCTGTACCACTGTACTCAGAAGCCCCAAGCACTGTAACCTGGGATAGGCTATATGCTCCCCTTTACCCAGAAGGCCCAAGCACTGTCATATGGTGGAGGTCACATGCTCTCCTGTACCTGGAAGATCCAAGCATTGTCATATGGGTGAGGTCACATGCACCACTGTACTCAGAAGCCCCAAGCTCTGTAACCTGGGATAGGCCATATGCTCTCCTTTACCCAGAAGCGCCAAGCACTGTCATATGGTGGAGGTCACATGCTCCCCTGTAACCTGGAAGCCTCAAGCACTGTCATATGGTGGAGGTCACATGCTCCCCTGTACCTGGAAGCTCCAAGCACTGTATGGTGGAGGTCACATGCTCTCAGCCTCAAGCACTGTCACATGGTGGAGGTCACATGCTCCCCTGTACCTAGAAGCCTCAAGTACTGTCACATGGTGGAGGTCACATGCTCCCCTGTACCTGGAAGCCCCAAGTACTGTCACATGGTGGAGGTCACATGCTTCCCTGTACCTGGAAGCCCCAAGTACTGTCACATGGTGGAAGTTACATGCTCCCCTGTACCTGGAAGCTCCAAGCACTGTATGGTGTAGGTCACATGCTCTCCTGTACCTGGAAGCCTCAAGCACTGTCACATGCTCCCCTGTACCTGGAAGCCTCAAGCATTGTCACATGGTGGAGGTCACATGCTCCCCTGTACCACTGTACTCAGAAGCCCCAAGCACTGTAACCTGGGATAGGCTATATGCTCCCCTTTACCCAGAAGGCCCAAGCACTGTCATATGGTGGAGGTCACATGCTCTCCTGTACCTGGAAGATCCAAGCACTGTATATGGTGGAGGTCACATACTCCCCTGTACCTGGAAGCCCCAAGCATTGTCATATGGGTGAGGTCACATGCACCACTGTACTCAGAAGCCCCAAGCTCTGTAACCTGGGATAGGCCATATGCTCTCCTTTACCCAGAAGCGCCAAGCACTGTCATATGGTGGAGGTCACATGCTCCCCTGTAACCTGGAAGCCTCAAGCACTGTCATATGGTGGAGGTCACATGCTCCCCTGTACATGGAAGCCCCAAGCATTGTCATGTGGGTGAGGTCACATGCTCCCCTGTACCACTGTACTCAGAAGCCCCAAGCACTGTAACCTGGGATAGGCTATATGCTCCCCTTTACCCAGAAGGCCCAAGCACTGTCATATGGTGGAGGTCACATGCTCTCCTGTACCTGGAAGATCCAAGCACTGTATATGGTGGAGGTCACATACTCCCCTGTACCTGGAAGCCCCAAGCATTGTCATATGGGTGAGGTCACATTCACAACTGTACTCAGAAGCCCCAAGCTCTGTAACCTGGGATAGGCCATATGCTCCCCTTTACCCAGAAGCGCCAAGCACTGTCATATGGTGGAGGTCACATGCTCCCCTGTAACCTGGAAGCCTCAAGCACTGTCATATGGTGGAGGTCACATGCTCCCCTGTACCTGGAAGCTCCAAGCACTGTATGGTGGAGGTCACATGCTCTCAGCCTCAAGTACTGTCACATGGTGGAGGTCACATGCTCCTCTGTACCTGGAAGCCCCAAGTACTGTCACATGGTGGAGGTCACATGCTCCCCTGTACCTGGAAGCCCCAAGTACTGTCACATGGTGGAAGTTACATGCTCCCCTGTACCTGGAAGCTCCAAGCACTGTATGGTGGAGGTCACATGCTCCCCTGTACCTGGAAGCCTCAAGCATTGTCACATGGTGGAGGTCACATGCTCCCCTGTACCTGGAAGCCTCAAGCATTGTCACATGGTGGAGGTCACATGCTCCCCTGTACCACTGTACTCAGAAGCCCCAAGCACTGTAACCTGGGATAGGCTATATGCTCCCCTTTACCCAGAAGGCCCAAGCACTGTCATATGGTGGAGGTCACATGCTCTCCTGTACCTGGAAGATCCAAGCACTGTATATGGTGGAGGTCACATACTCCCCTGTACCTGGAAGCCCCAAGCATTGTCATATGGGTGAGGTCACATGCACCACTGTACTCAGAAGCCCCAAGCTCTGTAACCTGGGATAGGCCATATGCTCTCCTTTACCCAGAAGCGCCAAGCACTGTCATATGGTGGAGGTCACATGCTCCCCTGTAACCTGGAAGCCTCAAGCACTGTCATATGGTGGAGGTCACATGCTCCCCTGTACCTGGAAGCTCCAAGCACTGTATGGTGGAGGTCACATGCTCTCAGCCTCAAGCACTGTCACATGATGGAGGTCACATGCTCCCCTGTACCTAGAAGCCTCAAGTACTGTCACATGGTGGAGGTCACATGCTCCCCTGTACCTGGAAGCCCCTAGTACTGTCACATGGTGGAGGTCACATGCTTCCCTGTACCTGGAAGCCCCAAGTACTGTCACATGGTGGAAGTTACATGCTCCCCTGTACCTGGAAGCTCCAAGCACTGTATGGTGTAGGTCACATGCTCTCCTGTACCTGGAAGCCTCAAGCACTGTCACATGCTCCCCTGTACATGGAAGCCCCAAGCATTGTCATGTGGGTGAGGTCACATGCTCCCCTGTACCACTGTACTCAGAAGCCCCAAGCACTGTAACCTGGGATAGGCTATATGCTCCCCTTTACCCAGAAGGCCCAAGCACTGTCATATGGTGGAGGTCACATGCTCTCCTGTACCTGGAAGATCCAAGCACTGTATATGGTGGAGGTCACATACTCCCCTGTACCTGGAAGCCCCAAGCATTGTCATATGGGTGAGGTCACATTCACAACTGTACTCAGAAGCCCCAAGCTCTGTAACCTGGGATAGGCCATATGCTCCCCTTTACCCAGAAGCGCCAAGCACTGTCATATGGTGGAGGTCACATGCTCCCCTGTAACCCTCAAGCACTGTCATATGGTGGAGGTCACATGCTCCCCTGTACCTGGAAGCTCCAAGCACTGTATGGTGGAGGTCACATGCTCTCAGCCTCAAGTACTGTCACATGGTGGAGGTCACATGCTCCTCTGTACCTGGAAGCCCCAAGTACTGTCACATGGTGGAGGTCACATGCTCCCCTGTACCTGGAAGCCCCAAGTACTGTCACATGGTGGAAGTTACATGCTCCCCTGTACCTGGAAGCTCCAAGCACTGTATGGTGGAGGTCACATGCTCCCCTGTACCTGGAAGCCTCAAGCATTGTCACATGGTGGAGGTCACATGCTCCCCTGTACCTGGAAGCCTCAAGCATTGTCACATGGTGGAGGTCACATGCTCCCCTGTACCTGGAAGCCTCAAGCATTGTCACATGGTGGAGGTCACATGCTCCCCTGTACCTGGAAGCCGCAAGCACGGTCACATGCTCCCCTGTACCTGGAAGCCCCAAGTACTGTCACATGGTGGAAGTTACATGCTCCCCTGTACCTGGAAGCTCCAAGCACTGTATGGTGGAGGTCACATGCTCCCCTGTACCTGGAAGTCCCACTGCATTAGAGCAACTAAGTGGAGAGATGGAGGGGGAGAGTGGATGAGTGAATATTCCTTGCCGAATAAAGAAAAAAAAACGAATGCAGCAGCCACATCTAAGAATTGGTAAGCTGCAATATAATAAATATTTGCTTTTGGGTTTAATAGCACTTTAAACTGTTGCCACTCATGCTTTGTTTGCCATTGAGAACAGCGTGGGTGGATCAGAAGAGCACAGATAATACTTTGTATATGTTTTCACACATAAAAGATACACAGTGTTCTTCAGCGACGTACATCACTGCAGTCACCCCTTCCATTGTCTCCCGTACTTAGGAACCAATTTTCGTTTATCAGCCTGATGTAAGAATGTCTATTGTATACGACACAAGTGGAGAAGCTGAAAGATGTTTATTTCCACCAGTGAAGTGGAGCATTAATATCCATATACTGCATTAAACCGTTCTGGATGTAGATCGATGGCGTGATATGATAATGTAACTCCGATTACAGCGATTATACAATCAGCAGACTGCTGTCATGTATATTTTATGCGCCTTTCTCTCCCTCTTCTCCCGACGAGGTTTTAAAACAAATTTTCATAACGAAATAGTAATTATTTACCAGCGTGAAGTCTTCTCTCGCTCATCCAAGATCTGACTTTACCAGGGCGGTGAACGGCTCGATATTTTAAGATCACAGCTAATGCCAAACTGCTAATGCGTTTCATCCCTTAACAGTTCCACCAGTGATGTCAAAATTTGTCAGATTAAAGCGGAACTTCAGTCATTTTTTTCATCTTTCCATGTATTAAATCTTCTGCCCTTGTTGTTGTTTTAACTTTGGATAGTAAAACATTTTTTTTTTACAGCCCAATTTTTTCTTGTCTGGTCATTAGCCTAGGCCAGTGATGGCGAACCTTGGCACCCCAGATGTTTTGGAACTACATTTCCCATGATGCTCATGCACTTTGTAGTGTAGCCGAGCATCATGGGAAATGTAGTTCCAAAACATCTGGGGTGCCAAGGTTTGCCATCACTGGCCAAGGGTTATGACATCATGCACAGCTCTCACTTTAATGAGAGTTTGCCAGGAAGAGAGGAGGGGGTGAGTCATAAGAGGGCCAATGAGAGCTGCAAAGCTGGAGGTGTGCCTCTGTCTTTGTAAATCCAGGAAGTGAACGGGCAGCAGCTTCAGCTGCCCACAGTTAAAATGACTGCAGCCAGACTCAGTGGAGGGAGATTTCTGCAGCATATTTGGCAAGTACAGAATCACAGTGCCTTGCAAAAGTATTTACCCCCTTGGCTTTTTACCTGTTTTGTTACATTACAGCCTTTGGTTCAATGTTTTTTTTAATCTGAATTATGTGATGGATATGGTTGCCACCTCATCCCTTTAAACCCAAACACATATTAATTACACAGGTTCTGTGGCTGATTAAGGTGGTAATTAAACTCACTTGGTGCCTTATATGCATTTAATTAGCCTCAGAACCTGTGTAATTCAAAGGTTTTAAAGGGATGAGGTGGCAACTCTAGTGATGGATCAGAACACAATAGTCTAAGTTGAAATAAAATTAGAAAAATATAGACATAAAACTATTTTTCAGAAATAAAAAACAGATAATTGGCATGTGTGTATGTATTCACCCCCTTTGTTATGAAGCCCATAAAAAGCTCTGGTGCAACCAATTACCTTCAGAAGTCACATAATTAGTGAAATGATGTCCACCTGTGTGCAATCTAAGTGTCACATGATCTGTCATTACATATACACACCTTTTTGAAAGGCCCCAGAGGCTGCAACACCTAAGCAAGAGGAACCACTAACCAAACACTGCCATGAAGACCAAGGAACTCTCCAAACAAATAAGGGACAATGTTGTTGAGAAATACAAGTCAGGGTTAGGTTATTAAAAAAATATCCAAATCTTTGATGATCCCTAGGAGCGCCATCAAATCTATCATAACCAAATGGAAATAACATGGCACAACAGCAAACCTGCCAAGAGACGGCCGCACACCAAAACTCACGGACCGGGCAAGGAGGGCATTAATCAGAGAGGAGCACAGAGACCTAAGGTAACCCTGGAGGAGCTGCAGAGTTCCACAGCAGAGACTGGAGTATCTGTACATAGGACGACAATAAGCCGTACGCTCCATAGAGTTGGTTTTTATGGCAGAGTGGCCAGAAGAAAGACATTACTTTCAGCAAAAAACAAAATGGCACGTTTTGAGTTTGTGAAAAGGCATGTGGGAGACTCCCAAAATGTATGGAGGAAGGTGCTCTGGT
The DNA here is from genome assembly GCF_042186555.1 of Aquarana catesbeiana. Lineage (NCBI taxonomy): Eukaryota > Metazoa > Chordata > Amphibia > Anura > Ranidae > Aquarana > Aquarana catesbeiana. Next base: position 24,116,714 of record NC_133334.1, read on the forward strand.
CTAATGAGACTAAAATTGAACTTTTTGGCCAAAGAAATGTCTGGCGCAAACCAAACACATCACATCACCCAAAAGAAAACCATCCCCACCGTGAAACATGGTGGTGGCAGCATCATTCTGTGGGGATGTTTTTCAGCAGTCGGGACTGGGAAACTGGTCAGAGTCGAGGGAAAGATGGATGGTGCTAAATACAGGGATATTCTTGAGCAAAACCTGTACCACTCTGTGTGTGATTTGAGGCTAGGACTGAGGTTCACCTTCCAGCAATGACCCCAAACACACTGCTAAAGCAACACTTGAGTGGTTTAAGGGGAAACATGTAAATGTGTTGGAATGGCCTAGTCAAAGCCCAGACCTCAATCCAATAGAAAATCTGTGGTCAGACTTAAAGATTGCTGTTCACAAGCGCAAACCATCCAACTTGAAGGAGCTGGAGCAGTTTTGCAAGGAGGAATGGGCAAAAATCCCAGTGGTAAGATGTGGCAAGATCATAGAGACTTATCCAAAGCGACTTGGAGCTGTGATAGCTGTAAAAAGTGGCTCTACAAAGTATTGACTTTAGGGGGGTGAATAGTTATGCACATTGACTTTTTCTGTTATTTTTGTCTTATTTGTTTGCTTCACAATTAAAAAAAAAAGTCTTCAAAGTTGTGGGCATGTTCTGTAAATTAAGTGATGCAAATCCTCAAAGAATCCATGTTAATACCAGGTTGTGAGACAACAAAACACGAAAAATGCCAAGGGGGTGAATACTTTTGGAAAGCACTGTATATATAAAATAATATGCAAAGTGGTTGGAGGGAAGCTTCATAATGGCAAAGATGTTTTTATTACAAATTATGTGAGCCGACTGCAGTTCCTCTTTAAGTAGCAAAACAAAGCGTCGCCGCGGTTCGTTAAGTAATTTGCAAATTTAGGATAATTTAGAGATTTAATAGGGAATGTTACGGTCAGGATATAATGGAAGTTTTTTTTTTTTTTTTTACTAAAACTAAAACCACGTTAATAATAAATGAGACATATGGAGATGTTAAATCTGAGATAATGTCTAGACTCCTTTTTCATCGCTTTTATGATATTATGGCGAGATGTGGGGTATGAGCGCGCTCTGTGTGCGGTGTATATTATCTGCCAAAGTGGGATAAAAGGAGAATAAAATGCAGTTTTGTTTGATTGTTACCTCACTTTTCTTGCAGTATTAAAGCTAAATTCTAGGCAAATAGCTATAAACACAAATGAAATACAATTAAAGCCCATCTCCGGGCAAAAAAAAAAAAAGTTTTGCCATGCAGTGGGCCTAAGCCCACTTGGACAGGTCAACTGCTTGTTTTGTCTTGGGGTGAACAGAAAGCTTATAGTCACCTGATCCTCCGTTCCACCGGAAAACATTGCTCCCCCATGGTCCAACGGCGGACTGTTCCCGGTCTCTGGAGTCTACTCTGGGCATGATGATCTCAGGAACAGTCCACAACTCAAGACCGCTGGAGTGCGGGGGTGCCGGACCGGTCTTGTGCTAGAAGGATCGGTGGATTAGGTAAGTATATCTCCCTTCTCTCCCCTAGACAAAAACCGAGAAGTTAAAGTACAACTGTAGGCAAAACTTTTTTTTTCATCGTGGATAGAGTAAGGAAGAGTTATAACGCCTGTCAGATTTTTTTTTTTTTATTACCATCTGTGTCCCATTGCAAATATTTCCCTTCACTTCCTGTCCCATAGCTAAACAGGAAGTGAGAGGAAATCCCTACAAATTAAGGGAATTCCTTGGGGAGAACCAGAACTAGATTCTGCCTCTATTACTTTTCTGGGGGCAACCCAAAATTTGGGATTTTCTTTTACTTTCGCTTTCAATGATCATGTTAAACAGGACAGATAGAGAGGGTGATCTCCCTAATGGGGGCACAGACAGCAATAAAAATGTACAGGGGTTCTAATCCCTCTCCACTCTATCCAAAACTTAAAACAAGTTTTGCCTTTAGTTATACTTTAACTCTGCCGGCGATCTCTTTCCACAACTTCCTGGATTCCTTGCATGCTTTGCAGCTTCTCCTCTTTTTCCAGGACTACATATCCCATGGTACCTTGCTGCCTGCAAACAGTAATTACTGTACTGATTCCACCACTTGAAATGCCTCCTCTCAGCACCTCTGGAAGCAAGCCCAGATCTAGGTTGATGCTGGGGGCTGGGCGCCCCCCCCCCCCCCCCAGGTTTTAGTTGTGCTACTCCACCCCCCAGCATTTTAGTTGCTACCCCCACCCCCCCAGGATTTTAGTTTTGTTTACTCCTCACTCTCCACCCCCCTCCCAGGATTTTACTTGCGCTAACCTCCACCAGGATTTTAATGGCTTTACCCCCCCCCCCCAGGATTTTAGATGCACCACACATTTACTTCCTTGAATTCTGTGACACATAGACGGTATGCCCTGTGTGTGTCACACAATTCACAGAGCCTGCCTTCAGAGGTGCTGAGAGAAGGCGTTTCAGGAGGCGGAGCCTGTACAGGGATGACTGCTTGCAGGCAGTAGGGTACCATGGGATATGTAGTCCTTAAAAATAGAGACGCTGCAGAGCATGCAGGGAATTCAGGAAGTTGTGGAAAGAGATCCCCGCAGACAGGCAGTACTTAACATGAAAGGAGATTTTTCAAGTAAGTTTACATTGGATTGTCAGGAATAACTATTGTTTGTATTATTGCAATGCTGATGTTATAAAATAAAGGTGTGTGTTGTGACCATAGAACAGGCATCACTAAATGGTGGACCACAGTCTGAAAACGGACCGAATGACAGTCCTACCCGGACCGCGGCTCCACCACTTAGCGTCCTGGAATACCCTTCTCCCAGCCGATAACATCCTTCCCTTGCTGCCACTACAGCATTCATCCTATAGAAGACATGTCCGGATAGAAGGCCTGACATGTCCGGGCAGAGGGAGGGACATGCGAGACGCGCTTTTCAAGTTAACAAGCTGGTGGTTTACCGCTAGAATGCAGGGTGGTCATAGCAACCAATCGCCTTCCTTTTTAACATAAAAAGCATATCCTTCATGTCACGCCCCCTGTCCGAACATGCCACGCCTTCTACCTTCTGTGTAAGGTAGGATCGATTGGAGGATTGTTGTAAAGGAGGAAATGTAATGTAAAGGGAGGGGGCATGCACATGAAGGGGAGCTGTGAAGGGGACAAGGAAACCCCCAGAAAAGGGGGAGGGGGCTGTGAAGGGGACAAGGAAACCCCCAAAAAAGGGGAGGGGGCTGTGAAGGAGACAGATGAAAGTAAGGGGTAAGCTTTGAAGCGGACAGATAAAAATAAGGGGGGAGCTTTGAGGGAACTGAGATTGAAAGTAAGAGGGAGCTTTGAAGGGGGACTGGGATGAAGGTAAGGGAGGGGGCTGTAAAGTAGACTGGGGTGCCAGGAAGGGGAGTTGTGAAGGGGATTGGGGTGCAAGTAAGGAAGGATACAAGTTAGGGGGAGCTGTGAAGAGGACAGGTGAATGTAAGGGGTGGGGCCTGTAAAGTGGTTTGGGGTGCAAAGAAGGGGGCTGAAATGCAAGGGGGGCTGTAAAGGGGACTGATGTGCAAGGAAGGGGGGGCTGTGTAGGGGACTAGGATTCAAATAAGGGGGACTGTGAAGGAGACTGGGATGAAAGGAAGAGGGGCTGAGGACACTGATGTAAAGGGTGGAGGTCTGTAATGTAAGGTGGGGGGGGGCTGTGATTGTGAAGGGGGACAAAGGACATTTAAGTAAAGAAGGCGCTGTGATGTAAACGGGGGCTATGATGTAAAATGGCTGGACTTGGATGCAAAGGGGGGCTGTGATGTTAAGAAGGGGGCTATATTGTATAGGGGGGTTCGCAATGTAAAAGGAGGAAGGGGGGGGCTGTGATGTGAAGAAGGGGCTATATTGTATAGGGGGGTTCGCAATGTAAAAGGAGGAGGGGGGGGGGGGGGCTGTGATGTGAAGAAGGGGCTATATTGTATAGGGGGGGTTCGCAATGTAAAAGGAGGAAGGGGGGGCTGTGATGTGAAGAAACCAAGTCAGAGCACAAACACTCGGACCTCGGCTGGATGAAAAGTTTAATGACCGGACCTCCATGAATTTTAATTCAATACCCCCAACATAGAACATCTTTAGACCCTTAATCAAAGTCGAAAATTGTTGGGGGAAAAAAAAAAAGGGGGGGGGGGTTTCTCGGTATCATTGCTTTAAACCAAAAACATGAATATTTTCCAAATAACACTCTACAGTATTTGTTTGGCTGGCTGGCGTGCGTTGGCAGATGAATTCCCCCGCACTCATCCTGTTTTTCTCTTTTGTTCCAGGGAGGAGCGATACAAAACAAGAAGTCCAAGCGTTGTCTGGAACTTCAAGAAAACAGCGACAATGAGTTCGGCTATCAGCTGGTGCTTCAGAAATGCAGCGGACAGAAATGGAGCATTACAAACTTTCACAAAAGTATAGTGACATAGCGGAGCGCACGCACGCGCGCAAGGCCTGTCCGATCCCTCCTCCCCCTCCCGCAGGGGGGGCGCTGTACAGTACAGCTCAGCACAGACCAGGTTCTCTTTACACTACTTGATTCCTTTGCTACCGTGTAGCAAAAAAAAAAAAACGTCAGACCTTTGCCTGCTGTACTTTTTTTTTTTTTTCTAGGGGCGAGCGTGCGGACTGGTTCAGGGGCTTTAGAGTTTTTATTTCAGAATATTTTATGATGTTTTTAGATTGGGTTTGAATGGTGGGGGTGACGGTGGAATATATTGAGATATTTTGCAACTTTACAAAATGTAAATAAGTTACAAAATTGAAGATATTTATATCTGACAATAAATTTTATGGATTTAAAACTTGGCGTGTTTTTTTTTTTTTTTGCATTGGAAGGTACGCTTCATTCAGGAGAAATTAAACTTTGGAATGTAGACATGAAGGCTTCAGCTCACCCCCCCTTTATGTCAGCAATCTAGGAACCCCTTTTGCTGTCTCTCTAACCCTCATTCCAGTATCCAAGTGGATCTCACCCTACACCAGTGATGGCGAACCTTGGCACTCCAGATGTTTTGGAACTACATTTCCCATGATGCTCTGGCACTCTGCAGTGTAGTTGAGCATCATGGGAAATGTAGTTCCAAAACATCTGGGGAGCCAAGGTTCACCATCACTGCTCTATGCTGACCACCAATGCTTGGGGCATAAGGGAAAAGGATATTTAGTACCTCCGGCCACCAATGTTTAGGGCAGAAGCAGAAAAGATATTTAGTGCCATTGACCACCAAGGTTTGGGGCATCAGAAAAAAAAAAAAGGGGGGGGGGGGGGGCAAGCTCTAGTGCCACTGACAACCAAAACATGGGAGAGGAGGGGGAGGATTATTTTGCCTTTTGCTAAACAAATTATCTTTTGTCCGGAGTTTTTACAGTGCCTTGAAAAAGTATTCATACCCCTTGAAATTTTCCACATTTTGTCATATTAAAATCAAAAACCTAAAATGTATTTTATTGGGATTTTATGTGATAGACCAACACAAAGTGACACATAATTGTGAAGTGGAAGGAAAATGATAAATGGTTTTCAACATTTTTTACAAATAAATATGTGAAAAGTGTGGGGGGGCATTTGTATGGCGCCCCCCTGAGGAAATACTTTGTAGAACCACCTTTCTCTGCAATTACAGCTGCGAGTCTTTTTGGGGATGTCTCTATCAGCTTTGCACATCTAGAGAGGGACATTTTTGCCCAATCTTTGCTAAATAACTCAAGCTCTGTCAGATTGGATGGAGAGCGTCTGTGAATAGCAATTTTCTTGCCACAGATTCTCAATTGGATTAAGGTCTGGACTGTGACTGGGCCATTCTAACACATTAATATGCTTTGATCTAAACAATTCCATTGTAGCTCTTAACATGTTTTCTTGTAAGATTGTCCTGTATTTGGCTCCATCCATCTTCCCATCAACTCTGACCAGCTTCCCTGTCCCTGCTCAAGAAAAGTATCCCCACAACATGATGCTGCCACCACCATGTTTCACGGTGGGGATGGTGTGTTCAGGGTGATGCAGTGTTAGTTTTCTACCACACATAGCGTTTTGTCTTTAGGCCAAAAATACAATTTTGGTCTCATCTGACCAGATCACCTTCTTCCACATGTTTGCTGTGTCCTCCACATGGCTTCTCACAAACTGCAAACAGGACTTCTTATGACTTTCTTTCAGCAATGTCTTTCTTCTTGTCACTCTTCCATAAAGACCAGATTTGTGGAGAACACGACTAATAGTTGTCCTGTGGACAGATTCTCCCACCTGAGCTGTGGATCTCTGCAGCTCCTCCAGAGTTACCATGGACCTGTTAGCTGCTTCTCTGATGAATGCTCTCCTTGCCCGGCCGGTCAGTTTAGGTGGACGGCCATGTCTTGGTAGGTTTACAGTTGTGCCATACTCTTTCCATTTTCGGATAATGGAAAAGCTATGCTATGTGAAAAGTTCAAAGCTTGGGATATTTTTTTTTATAACCTAACCCTGCTTTAAAACGTCTCCACACCTGTATCCCTGACCTGTATGGTGTGTTCCTTGGCCTTCATAGTGCTGTTTGTTCACTAAGGTTCTCTACCAAACCTCTGAGGGCTTCACAGAACTTCTGTATTTATACTGGGATTAAAGGACATACAGGTGGACTCTATTTACTAATTAGGCGACTTCTGAAGGCAATTGGTTCCACTAGATTTTAGTTAGGGGTATCAGAGTAAAGAGTGGCTGAATACAAATGCCCCCCCACACTTTTCACATATTTATTTGTAAAAAATGTTGAAAAACATTTATCATTTTCCTTCCACTTCACAATTATGTGCCACTTTGTGTTGGTCTATCACATAAAATCCCAATAAAATACATTTACGTTTTGGGTTGCAACATGACAACATGTGGAAAATTTCAAAGGGTATGAATACTTTTTCAAGGCACTGTACATGTGTCTGCTAGATTACAGCTTAAGGCACAGCAGTTGCCGCAGCATACGTATGCAATGTACACTGCAAGTTAGTTCAGGCTTTAATTTAACCATGAACCCTTTTTTATATACAGTGGGAACGGAAAGTATTCAGACCCCCTTACATTTTTCACTCTTTGTTATATTGCAGCCATTTGTTAAAATCATTTAAGTTCATTATTTTCCTCATTAATGTACACACAGCACCCCATATTGTACACACAGCACCCCATATTGACAGAAAACACAGAATTGTTGACATTTTTGCAGATTTATTAAAAAAGAAAAACTGAAATATCACATGGTCCTAAGTATTCAGACCCTTTGCTCAGTATTTAGTAGAAGCTCCTTTTGATCTAATACAGCCATGAGTCTTTTTGGGAAAGATGCAACAAGTTTTTCACACCTGGATTTGGGGATCCTCTGCCATTCCTCCTTGCAGATCCTCTCCAGTTCTGTCAGGGGGGATGGTAAACGTTGGTGGACGGCCATTTTTAGGTCTCTCCAGAGATGCTCAATTGGGTTTAAGTCAGGGCTCTGGCTGGGCCATTCAAGAACAGTCACGGAGTTGTTGTGAAGCCACTCCTTCATTATTTTAGCTGTGTGCTTAGGGTCATTGTCTTGTTGGAAGGTAAACCTTCGGCCCAGTCTGAGGTCCTGAGCACTCTGGAGAAGGTTTTCATCCAGGATATCCCTGTACTTGGCCGCATTCATCTTTCCCTTGATTGCAACCAGTCGTCCTGTCCCTGCAGCTGAAAAACTCCCCCACAGCATGATGCTGCCACCACCATGCTTCACTGTTGGGACTGTATTGGACAGGTGATGAGCAGTGCCTGGTTTTCTCCACACATACCGCTTAGAATTAAGGCCAAAAAGTTCTATCTTGGTCTCATCAGACCAGAGAATCTTATTTCTCACCATTTTGGAGTCCTTCGGGTGTTTTTTAGCAAACTCCATGCGGGCTTTCATGTGTCTTGCACTGAGGAGAGGCTTCCGTCGGGCCACTCTGCCATAAAGCCCCGACTAGTGGAGGGCTGCAGTGATGGTTGACTTTCTACAACTTTCTCCCATCTCCCGACTGCATCTCTGGAGCTCAGCCACAGTGATCTTTGGGTTCTTCTTTACCTCTCTCACCAAGGCTCTTCTCCCCCGATAGCTCAGTTTGGTCGGACGGCCAGCTCTAGGAAGGGTTCTGGTCATCCCAAACGTCTTCCATTTAAGGATTATGGAGACCACTGTGCTCTTAGGAACCTTAAGTGCAGCAGAATTTTTTTGTAACCTTGTCCAGATCTGTGCCTTGCCACAATTCTGTCTCTGAGCTCTTCAGGCAGTTCCTTTGACCTCATGATTCTCATTTGCTCTGACATGCACTGTGAGCTGTAAGGTCTTATATAGACAGGTGTGTGGTTTTCCTAATCAAGTCCAATCAGTATAATCAAACACAGCTGGACTCAAATGAAGGTGTAGAACCATCTCAAGGATGATCAGAAGAAATGGACAGCACCTGAGTTAAATATATGAGTGTCACAGCAAAGGGTCTGAATACTTAGGACCATGTGATATTTCAGTTTTTCTTTTTTAATAAATCTGCAAAAATGTCAACAATTCTGTGTTTTCTGTCAATATGGGGTGCTGTGTGTACAATATGGGGTGCTGTGTGTACATTAATGAGGAAAAAAATGAACTTAAATGATTTTAGCAAATGGCTGCAATATAACAAAGAGTGAAAAATTTAAGGGGGTCTGAATACTTTCTATCCCGTGTGTGTGTTTGAAAAATAGGCCTGGTCCTTAAGTGGTTAATAAAATTAAGTAAAACATAAATAAAATAATGAAAAAAAAGGGTTTTAAATTAATAAAATAAAAAATATTAAAAGGACCCCCTTCATGCAAGCACATTTGTATGTAAACATATTCCGTATCGCTGCCCTCGCTGAAATAATTCAGGGCTATTAGTTACAGTTAATCCTAAAATGATGGGCTGTAAAGGGTTGGTAAAGCTTTGCTTGTATGATTAATTTTAATTGTTCGGTGTTTCACAGCCACACACAGTTTTAATGCGCGATAAATTTGTTATTTAGTCTCCACAGACTCGTCTTTGGAGTTTTGCCAAAAATGGGAATTAAAGCGGTATTAAACCCAAAACCACAAATGTCATATACTGCAGCTTACCAATCATTAGATGTAGCAGCTGCATTAGTTTTCTTTTTTTTTTTTTTTTTTTTTAGTCTTTTCCCCCCTCCGTTTTCTCCTGGTGATCTGCCCAGTAACACACCTCCTGTATTAGAGCGCCCCCCCCCCACTCTGAATGGAGCACAGGGGGGGGGCACCTTTGGACAGCAGCATTGTCAGTCTGGGGGAGGGGAGTGTTGGGTACTAGCAGATTTAGTTAAGCAATCAATCCCAACCAGTGCCCACAATTGCCACCAATCAGTGGCCATTAGTGATGCCAGTCAGTGCTGCCCATTAGTGCCACCTATCTGTGCCCTTCAGTGCTGCCTCATCAGTGAAGGAGAAAAATTTCTTATTTACAAAATTTACTGACAAACTAAGAAAAACTTTTTTTTTTCCATATTTTTGGTCTTTTTTTTTAGAAAAAAAAAAAACAAAAAAAACATGGAGTGATTAAATACCACCAAAAGAAAGCTCTATTTTTGTAAAGAAAATTATACAAATTTCACATGCTTACAGTGTAGCATGACCGTGCAATTGTCATTCACAGTCAGTGGTAAAGGGTTTGTCTTTTACCTGTAACTACTACGTCTGCAGGAGCACTTGTTCTGTTGAAAAACAACTGACTTAGTGGATGGATCACCAGGTGAATATAGAAGAAAGCCTAAAAATGAAAAAATGAATGCAGCTGTCACATCGAAGAACGGGTAAGCTGCAATATAATATTTGCTTTTACTTCGTATACACAGCAGGTGTGATAAACAGTTGTGCAAATATTGGGAAACATAAAAAACATCTTTTTTTCCCCCTCCGGGTTCTCTGCTTGCTGAAGAATATGGTTTGTCTGTATTTGGGGGGGTGTTAAAGCGTTATTAAACCCACAAATAGAGAATGTATTCTATGCAGCTTGCCAATTATTCGATGTAGTGGCTGCACTTGTTTTGTTTTCTTTTTTTTTTTTTTTTTTCGCACCTGGTGATCAGACCAGTAAGGCTGGCCATACATTATACAATTTTCTTCTACAACTTTCCTTTAGATTTACCAAAACCATTTAATATATGAGGTCAAACCTAAAGACTTTCAATTTGTATACAATCAGGCAGGCTCTTGCACTACATAGATGAAGGTGAATCTAAAGAAAATGGAAGAAGAAATTTGTATGGTGTATGGCCAGCTTAAGTCTGTAATTATTCAACTTCTACAACAGACCAAGCTGTCCTGCAAAAGTGGCATTTAGATGAACGAGACAAACCATTTATCACTGACCGGGTATACTTACAATGATCAGTTTTTACTAAAGTATAACCAAAAAGGCAAAACTTTTTATTTTTTGATTTTTTTTGGAGTGGAGATGGATTAGAACCCCTGTCAGTTCTGATTGCTGTCTGTGCCCCAATGAGGGAGATTCTTCCCCTCTATTTGTCCTGTTTACCATTTTTATTAGAAGTCAAAGAAAGTCCCATGTTTTGAGTAGAGGGGGAAATCTTCCAATGGGGACACTAGTTGGGGGGATTCCCTCACTTTGGAGGATTTCCTCTCACTTCCTGTTTTGGTCATTGGACAGGAAATGAAGGGAAAATTCCCTGATGGGGCGCATGGATGGCAAAAGCAAACCTGGCAGGGGTTACTCCCTTACCCTATCCAAAATGAGAGAAAAAAAAAAAAAAGCCCATAGTTTGACTTCAAATGTAAAACCTTTATCCCAGGAGGAAAAAAAAAAAACTGTTGCTGTAACTGCACAAAAAGTGTGAGCTGAAATTCAGCTTTAACCTCTTCAAATGAAGGCTGGGCAGTGCGGCTCTCGTTCTGGGTGGTCTTCATATGATGGCCGCCCAGAACGACCGCTCTCGCACACTGGTGGAGGGCGCACAGTGCGGCGATCTGCTAGGACACGGCGCGATCCCGATCTGTGTAAAGAGCCGTGGCTCTTTAACCATGTGATCGGCTGTGTCCAATCACAGCTGATCACATGTAAAACACGGAGATGGTGGTAATAGGCGCTCCTCGCCTCACACTGATAGTGTGAGGAGAGGAGAGCCGATCAGCGGCATCTCCTCACAGAGGACATCTAGGGATGTAATCAGGGCACTGATCATCAGTGCCCTGATTACAATTAACTGCCACCAGTGCCAGAACCGTGTGCCCACCACTGCCAGCAATAAGTGGTCATTAGTGATGCCAGTCAGTGCTGCCCATCAATGCTCATCAATGCCACCCATCAGTGCTGCCCCATCAATCCTCAATGCCAACCAGTGCCACCTATCTGTGCCCATCAGTGCCACCTATCTGTGCCCATCAGTGAAGGAGAAAAATTACTTTTTACAAAATTTACTGACAGAATCTAAGAAAAAAAATGGTTTTCAAAATTTTTTTTTTTTTTTTTAGAAAAAAAAAAAAAAAAAAAAAAAAAAAAACATGGAGTGATTAAATACCACCAAAAGAAAGCTGCTCTATTTGTGTGAAGAAAATGATACGAATTTCACATGCTTACAGTGTAGCATGACCACGCAATTGTCATTCAAAGTGCGACAGCGCTGAAAGCTGGAAAATGGCCTGGGCAGGAAGGGGGTGCAAGTGCTCGGTTGGAGTTGGTTAAAGTGGAACTTTAAAAAAAAAAAAAAAAAAATGAAGTCCTGCTAGATGATGACCCCAGGCTGGCCCCTTTTGCAGATGTAGCTATGTAAAACATTAAAAATACAGTAAGTGCCTATACTTTTTAAAATCCTGTCTTGCCCTGCTCTGCACATGCTCAGTCACTCTCCATTTTTGGCTTCGTGCCGAAAATCAAAACCATTAGAGTCCGGATCTGCTGACAGACTAAAGGCTCTGAGCTTCAGCAAAATGGCAGCCTCCAGGAAGAAGAAACAGGAGCAATGCTGGAGGCAATTTACAGCACACGCTAATTTTGTTAGCGTAATTACTAATGTGGAATGTATGTTCCTTGCTAAAGAACATTATTTGTTAACAAGTTGTTACAGGTAAAGTTCCACTTTAACCACTTGATGCCCAATCTATAGTCGAAAGACGGTTACAGCTTGGGCTAAGGTTGCTGGAAGGGCTACATGCATCTCCTCACACTGCCGCACGCTCTCTGTGATCGCCAAGTCCTTGGGATCCCGATCCCAGGCCTTTACCATGTGATCAGCTGTCAGCCAATGACAGCTGATCACATGATGTAAACAGAAGCCGGTATAGATAGCTTCCTTTTATGCCATCCATTAAATACAATTGCATAGCTCCCAACTGTCCCGGATTTCGAGGGACTGTCCCTGATTTGGAGCAATGTCCCTCTGTCCCTCATTCCCCCTCATTTGTCCCTCATTTTGCTCTGATCTATATAGTTGTATATAAAATGCACTTTTTATCTATCAAAAAGTGTTTCCCAGTGCTAAACCTTTCATCTGATTTCTAAATTGCTGCATTTGTAAATTCCAAAAGCCAATATAAAGGAATAGTAGTGGTTAAAAAAAAACAAAAAAACTTGTGTTTTTAACCAAATCTTGCTTTTTTTTTTTTTTTTTTTGTACAATTCTCCTTTAAAGGGGTGGGGCCAGGGGGTGTGTCCTATGATTGCATTCTTTTGCTGATAGGTGCCCCTCATTCCCATCTCAAAAAGATGGGAGGTATGCAATTGTGTTGCTAGCTGTGATTGGTCTGCATGATCACATGGTACAGACAGGGCCAATCACAAGCCTATCTGTACCACGTGATAAGCTCTGACCAATCACAGCTAATCAAAATAGAATGAATCCGTTTCATTCAGTAAAATGCTTACTTTTAGCAAATGCAATGCATCGCTATATGCAAACAATGCGTTAAAAAAAAATTTTTTTTAAATAAATAAAAATCCTGATCACTTCCCCAGAGTAGTAAAATGTTACCATGGTAACATTATATTGCTCTGGTCACAGTGTGTTTAAAAAAAAAAAAAAAAAGAATAAATTCTTTTGTACGGTCACCAGTTTGTGTCCCTGATTATTGGGCCTTGGAGGACATAATGTTAAGAGGGTTGGTTACGTCCCTCCCAATATTTATTGCAATGCAGCCATACCCACCTGCGATACAGAGAACTGCAGTCACCCCCAATGCCATCTACCCACCAAGACAAAGAGAATGATATACACATACATAGAACAATAGACAAACAGATAAAAAAAAAACGTAAACCTTTTTACGATGGCGGTTATATATATAGTATTGAAGTGGTTTTCACCTCTAGCACAGTTTCCCTCTCCTAAGGAGGTCAGCGCTCTGAGAACTGACAAGAGCTCCTCTCGGAAAACTGAAATATCCTCTCTGGAGACTTTTTACACCAATTCTGGAACAAGATTGCAAAAGGATTTCATCATTTTCTCATAAAGTTGGAGAATAAAATGTTATAAAAAAAAAGAGTCACAAGTAAGGACCATCACATCCAGCATGAGCCAAACTCTCACCGCTGGGGATTGTGGGAAGGGTGAAGGGTCACATCTTACATCCCGCTTAGGCTGCAGAGAGGAGAGAATAAACGCAGCTTCCCAATTTGGTCTTGGATAGAATGGGGAACGGTTAAAGCCCAACTCGGGGCAGTGTGGTGTGGGCTGCACCCACAAAATACATGGGTAAGGCCCTGTTCACATCTCACGATTTGAGATTGCAGGCAGAATTGCTGCGATTCTGTCCGCAATCCCAAAACATGTGCCGATCGATGCACATTTGGATGCAATTATCCCTTAATAGCACCCAAAACGTGATTCAATTCTGCCACGATGGTCGCTCTGAAAATCGCACCTTTCAAAATTACGTGAAGCTTGTCAACCGAAAAGGAGCACGAGCTTTTTTTTGGGGGGGGGGGGGGGACAATAAACCAGCATAGGGCTTCCCATTCAGGTGAATGGGCTTGCTCTATATGCCAATGTTTCAACTCCAGTATTCAAGGTCATGAGGACAGGTCATGTTTTCAGGCTCTCCATTATTTTGCACAGGTGATTTGATCAGTTTCACTGCCTTAGGCCCCTTTCACACGGGACGGATCCGTGTTGATCCGCCCCGTGTTTATCCGCTGCTCAGCGGGGATCGCTCCGTTTTCCCCAGCTGAGCAGGCAGATGACAGGGCGGGACCCGCACACTGTGCAGGGACCGCCCTGTCAGATTTCCGCTCTCCCCTATGGGGGATCGGAGGAACACGGACCGTCTGTCCGTGTTCCTCCGATCCACTCTGCAGACGGATAGAAAAATAGGATTTTCTTCCGTCCGCAGAATCGGACGAGAGCGGAGCCGGACAACATCGGGTGTCAGCGGATGTACATCCACTGACACCCGCTATCCCATAGGGATGCATGTATGTCCGTATTTCATCCGAAAACGGATGGATGAAATACGGACATACTGTCCGCATGTGTGAAAGGGGCCTTAGTAGTTGCCACAGCCGTTTCATCAGAGGGAAATCCTTAAAGCAGCACGGCAGTCTGAGCAGTGGTAAGTCTGAGGACACTCTCTGGGACTCTCTGATACTAGGCCAGAAGAGAAAGAGCGACATACCTGGACAGGGCAGCAGCATCCATGTGGGGGGCTGGCGGCTACACAGCACTGTAAAAGCACTCTGCGATCCAGGGCCCAGGCAATGCTCCTCTCCCAAGCCCAAGGTGGGAGTGGCACTGCAAGCCAACGGGAATACAGGGTGTAGAGACTACAAGACTACACGACTACACGCACCGCCGACTCCCACTGTGCTGCCTGGTGATAGATCTGTCAGCCTTCGGCCCCAGCCTGATAGTCTGGCGGTGTACCACAACGTGCATGCGGGTATGCCTAATGATCTATTACACTTGCTGCAGCTGTATTATTACACTCTGTGTGCCACTGACTGCAGTGCTGCCTGTCGCTGGTGCCATGTGCGGCTACAGAGCAGGGACATGCTTTTCATTTCGGCCCTGGAGGGGGGGGGTTTGAACACCCCTGACCCCCCCTTATCTACGCCCCTGATCTCCGCTCTATGGGCGGCTGGGTGTAAACCAACGCCACTGTGTTTACAACCGGCTACCTCCGATCCAGTCCACCCAAGTGGTAAAGAACGCAGTCCTCCTTCATTTAGCTGGCCTGATTGGACCAGGTCCATAGGAATGCATTACCTTCCAATCAGGTCCACCTAAGAAAAATTAAAGGCAGACCTGATTGGATCGACTGTGTGAAAGGGCCCCAACATGGAAATATGGGGATGGTTTAAGGGTGAGAGGCTGGGGATTATGGGTGTACCATAAAACCTGGTCACATAAGGCAGATTTAACCTTTAAGGATCAATTTTGACCCAAGTGCTGCAATAACACGGTACAGAGCTGTGTACTCATTGGCTTAAAAAAAAACAAAAGCACTTGCCATAACTGCTTAAAAAGTGTTAGCTGAAGATAGGCTTTCAATTTTTATTTTTTACACTATGGGCCCATTCAGACCTAAAATGTTCAATGTGGTGTTAACCGATATCCACAAGGGTTCCATAAAAACCCTAGGGTTCCCCCAGAAGTTGTTAGGAGGTTCTTTGGGGTGTAGCTGACTGACCTCCCATGTGATGGTGCCTTCAAAGCTGTGTGGCCAATGATCTGTTGAGCTGTCCAAGTGTGGCATTCCAACCACCATTAAAATGGGGGGCGATAGTCCCACTGACCAACATAGTAAGGTGCATTACTGGTCTTTGTAGGGGATCCCGCGAGACCTGAAAACGAATTCAAGGGTTCCTTGGGGGTAAAAATTTGTGAGAAAGGCTGCCTTCATGTGCTTTGTGTTAAAAGGCAGACTATTCATTTGAATGGGCCGCCAATGCACCATGAGAGACCTATAAATGGGAGCTTCACTTTTTCTCCGACACCACAATACATTACCATGCATCAGGGTTTGCCGCAGCACAGATGGGTGGGTTTGGTGCGTTGCCAACCTTGGTCTGAATGGGCACTTAGCCCTCATGCACACAGGCTGTTAAAAAAACGTTATGAAAACGCCAGTATCTTTGCAGTGATTTTTTTTTTACTTTTTTCAGCGTTTTTCAGCGTTTTTGCAATAGTGTTTTTTAGCGTTTTTGAGTGTTTTTCCGCGTTAGCGTTTTTGAGCGGTTTTTTTTTTTCAAATTTTTTTTTTTTTTTTCAATGGATCAAAAACGCTAAAAAACGTTGGTGAATGACGTTTTTGAGCGTTAGAGCGTTTTTACAGCTGAAAAACGTCTCTCAGAACCCACTGGTCCTGGGTTTTTTTTACAGCTTAAAAACGCCTATGCCACTTGCAGCACAAAAACGCCTAGGTGGGCATGAAGCCATAGACTAACATAGACAGGCCTTTTTAAGCTGCAAAAAAAAGCTCAAAAAAGCAGCTGTAAAAACGTCCGTGTGCATGAGGACTTAAAGTCATCCATCTAAGACAACACTGTCCAAGGCCGACAATGCACCTGTGCAATCTCACTGCAGAACCAACAGCAATGTCACCCTGGTAAAGGAAGTGGAACAATAATGGATTTAATGGCAGGATCAAAAAAAGGTAATAAACCTACGTTACAAAGAAGGAAAACAAAAAAAAAAAAAAAAACCTGCTGCATCAGTGCTATTGGTTTTTAATTTTCCCGTAGTTCCAAGTTACTTTAGCAGTTACAAAAGATATCTGCAATGGACGCCGATAATCACACAAACTCTTTGCCGGCCCTCCAACCATTTTCCATTCCCAAACCGAGCCAAGCTCCAGCGAGACGCTTTCAATTTTCGAGGCAGAAAGTAGCTGGAGCGATAATCCGAACAGATAATTATTCTTTATGATTTGAGATAAAATGTTTGAAGATAGTTTTATATGCCTCTCGGGCCCCTTTGTCGGCTTTATAGATCAGAAGCAACCAGAAGGAGGAGGAAATCTATTACCGCCAGAGTCTTATTGTGAAAAAATAAATGACTTTGCCAACTAGACGTTCATAAAAAAAAAAAACGTACACGGGCGCGGGTGGAGATGGGAATGTCGCGTCAGATTGTTTTATAGCGCGGTGATGGAGAAGTCATCCAGCGTCCTGCAGCTTTATAGATGTGACATTTGTGCAAAGAGACTCGCAAATAGAATTTGGTGATCTGCTATGCAAATCCAGACAGATGGAGGATTATAGAGTGGAGTGGAGCCGTGCGGGGCCCGCGACCAAATGTACTCCGCTAGTCAGCCGACGTATAACCGCGTTCTAGATTGTGGAAACTAAATCGATATTAAGATTTCAAGAGCAGATCTGAAATACAGTCCAAACTGTAGTATGTTAGAGGCGTGACAGCGATGGCCTCCAAACACGTCATCTATTGCAGGACCGACAACCACCGACAACCACCATCTACATGGAAAAAAAGATTTACATTCTATAGCAGAGACAACACTTCATCCAAATATAAACTACGTTCTACAAAGCCGTTCTCCTAATACAAGTTATATTCTATAGGAGTGACATCACCACTCTCCAGATATGTCACAATGTAGATCAATGGTCTCTAGACTCTGACCCTTCACTTGTCTCCATCTGGCTCTTCGGGCACTCTCCCTCCCACTGACATCAACAATGGGGCACTCTCCCTCCCACTGACATCAACAATGGGGCACTCTCCCTCCCACTGACATCATCAATGGGGCACTCTCCCTCCCACTGACATCATCAATGGGGCACTCTCCCTCCCACTGACATCAACAATGGGGCACTCTCCCTCCCACTGACATCATCAATGGGGCACTCTCCCTCCCACTGACATCAACAATGGGGCACTCTCCCTCCCACTGACATCAATAACGGGGCACTCTCCCTCCCACTGACATCATCAATGGGGCACTCTCCCTCCCACTGACATCATCAATGGGGCACTCTCCCTCCCACTGACATCATCAATGGGGCACTCTCCCTCCCACTGACATCAACAATGGGGCACTCTCCCTCCCACTGACATCAACAATGGGGCACTCTCCCTCCCACTGACATCAACAATGGGGCACTCTCCCTCCCACTGACATCAATGGGGCACTCTCCCTCCCACTGACAACAATGGGGCACTCTCCCTCCCACTGGCATCAATAATGGGGCACTCTCCCTCCCACTGGCATCAATAATGGGGCACTCTCCCTCCCACTGGCATCAATAATGGGGCACTCTCCCTCCCACTGGCATCAATAATGGGGCACTCTCCCTTCCACTGACATCAATAATAGAGCACTCTCCCTCCCAGTAACATCAACAATGGGGCACTATTCCTCCCACTGACATCAACAATGGGGCACTCTCCCTCCCACTGACATCAACAATGGGGCACTCTCCCTCCCACTGACATCAATAATAGGGAGCTCTCCCTCCCACTGACATCAATAATGGGGCACTATTCCTCCCACTGACATCAATAATGGGGCACTCTCCCTCCCACTGACATCATCAATGGGGCACTGTCCCTCCCACTGACATC